>NC_134503.1:22294688-22479951 GCF_040206685.1 Ascaphus truei
CTGTCACTTCCGGCGGGATTCCGTTCATGGCTAGGGACCCGCGGGGAGAAGAACGGAGGCGGGCAGCAGCGGAGGTACCGGGGGAGGAGGTACCGGGGGCGCTGTGCTTGTGTCTGTCACGACGCCGGGACCCTGTAATGTTAGTCACTGTGTGTGTATGACAATCGGGAGTATCTGACAGTGAGGCGCCCCTTGTGACAGTGTAATGGGGGGAGGTGGGTGACAGTGTAATGGGGGGAGGTGGGGTGACAGTGTAATGGGGGAGGTGGGGTGACAGTGTAATGGGGGGAGGTGGGGTGACAGTGTAATGGGGGAGGTGGGTGAAAGTGTAATGGGGGGAGGTGGGTGACAGTGTAATGGGGGGAGGTGGGTGAAAGTGTAATGGGGGGAGGTGGGTGACAGTGTAATGGGGGGAGGTGGGTGACAGTGTAATGGGGGGAGGTGGGTGACAGTGTAATGGGGGGAGGTGGGTGACAGTGTAATGGGGGGAGGTGGGTGACAGTGTAATGGGGGGAGGTGGGTGACAGTGTAATGGGGGGAGGTGGGTGACAGTGTAATGGGGGGAGGTGGGTGAAAGTGTAATGGGGGAGGTGGGTGAAAGTGTAATGGGGGGAGGTGGGTGACAGTGTAATGGGGGGAGGTGGGTGACAGTGTAATGGGGGGAGGTGGGTGACAGTGAAATGGGGATGTGACAGTGTAATGGGGGGTGACAGTGTAATGGGTGTGTGTGACAGTGTAATAGTGGGGGTGTGTGTGACAGTGTAATAGTGGGGGTGTGTGTGTGACAGTGTAATAGTGGGGGGGGTTGTGACAGTGTAATAGTGGGGGGGGGGGTGTGACAGTGTAATAGTGGGGGGGGGGTGTGACAGTGTAATAGTGGGGGGGGGGTGTGACAGTGTAATAGTGGGGGGGGGGTGACAGTGTAATAGTGGGGGGGGGGTGACAGTGTAATAGTGGGGGGGGTGTGACAGTGTAATGTGGGGGGGGGGTGTGACAGTGTAATAGTGGGGGGGGGGTGTGACAGTGTAATAGTGGGGGGGGGGGTGACAGTGTAATAGTGGGGGGGGTGTGACAGTGTAATAGTGGGTGTGTGTGTGTGACAGTGTAATAGTGGGTTTGTGTGAGTGACAGTGTAATAGTGGGTGTGTGTGTGTGTGTGTGACAGTGTAATAGTGGGTGTGTGTGTGTGTGTGTGTGTGTGTGTGTGTGTGTGTGTGTGTGTGTGACAGTGTAATAGTGGGTGGGTGTGTGTGACAGTGTAATAGTGGGGGGTGTGTGTGTGACAGTGTAATAGTGTGTGTGTGTGTGTGTGTGTGTGTGTGTGTGTGTGTGTGTGTGTGTGACAGTGTAATAGTGGGGGGGGTGGTGACAGTGTAATAGTGGGGGGGGATGTGGGGGGGGTGTGACAGTGAGGGGGGGATGTGGGGGTGTGTGACAGTGAGGGGGGGATGTGGGGGTGTGTGACAGTGAGGGGGGATGTGGGGGTGTGTGACAGTTAGGGGGGATGTGGGGGTGTGTGACAGTGAGGGGGGATGTGGGTTGTGTGTGACAGTGAGGGGGGGACGTGGGGGTGTGTGACAGTGAGGCGGGATGTGGGGGGGGTGACAGTGTAATAGTGGGGGGGGTGACAGTGTAATGGGGGGAGGTGGGTGACAGTGTAATGGGGGGAGGTGGGTGACAGTGTAATGGGGGGAGGTGGGTGACAGTGTAATGGGGGGAGGTGGGTGACAGTGTAATGGGGGGAGGTGGGTGACAGTGTAATGGGGGGAGGTGGGTGACAGTGTAATGGGGATGTGACAGTGTAATGGAGGGGGGTGACAGTGTAATGGGTGTGTGTGACAGTGTAATGGGTGTGTGTGATAGTGTAATAGTGGGGGTTGTGTGTGACAGTGTGATAGTGGGGTGTGTGTGTGTGTGACAGTGTAATAGTGGGGTGTGTGTGTGTGTGTGTGTGTGACAGTGTAATAGTGGGGGGGTGACAGTGTAATAGTGGGGGGGTGTGTGACAGTGTAATAGTGGGGGGGTGTGTGACAGTGTAATAGTGGGGGGTGTGTGTGTGACAGTGAGGAGGGGATGTGGGGGGCGGGTGTGACAGTGAGGAGGGGATGTGGGGGGCGGGTGTGACAGTGAGGGGGGATGTGGGGGTGTGTGACAGTGAGGGGGGGGTGTGTGACAGTGAGGAGGGGGATGTGGGGGGCGGGTGTGACAGTGAGGAGGGGATGTGGGGGGGTGTGACAGTGAGGGGGGATGTGGGGGTGTGTGACAGTGAGGGGGGGGTGTGTGACAGTGAGGGGGGGATGTGGGGGTGTGTGACAGTGAGGGGGGGATGTGGGGGTGTGTGACAGTGAGGGGGGATGTGGGGGTGTGTGACAGTGAGGGGGGGATGTGGGGGGGTGTGTGTGACAGTGGGGGGGATGTGGGTTGTGTGTGACAGTGAGGCGGGATGTGGCGGGGGTGACAGTGTAATAGTGGGGGTGTGACAGTGTAATAGTGGGTTGGGGTGACAGTGTAATAGTGGGTTGGGGTGACAGTGTAATAGTGGGTTGGGGTGACAGTGTAATAGTGGGGGTGTGTGTGACGAGGGTGTGTGACAGTGAGGGGGGATGTGGGGTGGGTGTGACAGTGAGGGGGGATGTGGTGGTGTGTGACAGTGAGGGGGATGTGGGGGTGTGTGACAGTGTAATAGTGGGGGGGGGTGTGACAGTATAATAGTGGGGGGGTCGGTGTGACAGTGTAATAGTGGGGGGGTCTGTGTGACAGTGGTGCGCCCCCGTGTGCGCGGGCGCGTAAGAGAGACAGTGGTGTGTGTGTTTGTGTGTGACAGTGGAGCGCGCGCGTGTGTGTGTGTGTCAGTGGGGCACGTTTTTGTGAGGTCTCATACGTTGAATCAGTTGCAGCACGGGGAGCCGCCGCTGGCAGGGACTGCTTCAGTATACACTGCTCTGCACATCGCACGTCCTCTCCCTCTGCCAGACACCCTTGTGATTATCTCCTTGGCTGGGACTTCCATCTTCAGGATTACAGGGAGGGGACCTGTGTCCTTGCCCCTCTGTATCCAAATAAATAAGATGATATTGCACTGGTCTGGTTCCAAAGGAATAGGTAACCCCTTCACTCCCAGAGGCGCCTGCATCTCATCGTTCTGGTGCATTGCTATGGGGAGCGTGAGTGGAACTGCGGCACAGGATAAAGCACAGGGGTTAGGAGTGGCTTGTTTCAGGGCACATGGAGGGGTACGGCAGCTTTTATTGACTGGGAGTGACTGTCTATCAGTGTCCGTTTCATTGCTGTGTGAATGTACCCTGACGGGAGAAGCGTGAGTCTGGGCGTCCGCACCGCACATTGCAATGGGAAGATAAGCGCTGTTATGGGGTGTGTGGTGCGTGATACGGCTCCGTCAGCAGGTCTGTTGTTATGTGACAATATGACCAGTGCCCGGTATTATCACAGAGGAGAGGGAAGGAATAAACCATTCCCTGAATACATTGAACATAACGCATGAGCCCCTGACGGTGGCAATGTGTGAAATGTAAGCGGCTGATACCGTGTGGTCTTTTCTTGTGAGCTGTTTGGACACTTCTGTAAATTAGAGCTTACTCCAGCAGCCTGTTTGCATAACAGCAGCCATTTGAAATTCCCAGAGAGGGATATTTTGTTTTTGTTGCACACTATCAAGTGGAAAGCATCTCCAAAGATAGCATTCAATACATTTTACAATGGAGAATAGAAGCAGGTCTCTGCATGGGGCACGTCTCTTGTCTGTATCTCTCACTGCAGGGGGCCATGTCTCCTGTCTGTATCTCTCACTGCAGGGGGCCATGTCTCCTGTCTGTATCTCTCACTGCAGGGGGCCATGTCTCCTGTCTGTATCTCTCACTGCAGGGGGCCATGTCTCCTGTCTGTATCTCTCACTGCATGGGGCCATGTCTCCTGTCTGTATCTCTCACTGCATGGGGCCATGTCTCCTGTCTGTATCTCTCACTGCAGGGGGCCATGTCTCCTGTCTGTATCTCTCACTGCAGGGGGCCATGTCTCCTGTCTGTATCTCTCACTGCAGGGGGCCATGTCTCCTGTCTGTATCTCTCACTGCATGGGGCCATGTCTCCTGTCTGTATCTCTCACTGCATGGGGCCATGTCTCCTGTCTGTATCTCTCACTGCAGGGGGCCATGTCTCCTGTCTGTATCTCTCACTGCATGGGGCCATGTCTCCTGTCTGTATCTCTCACTGCAGGGGGCCATGTCTCCTGTCTGTATCTCTCACTGCAGGGGGCCATGTCTCCTGTCTGTATCTCTCACTGCATGGGGCCATGTCTCCTGTCTGTATCTCTCACTGCAGGGGGCCATGTCTCCTGTCTGTATCTCTCACTGCAGGGGGCCATGTCTCCTGTCTGTATCTCTCACTGCAGGGGGCCATGTCTCCTGTCTGTATCTCTCACTGCAGGGGGCCATGTCTCCTGTCTGTATCTCTCACTGCAGGGGGCCATGTCTCCTGTCTGTATCTCTCACTGCAGGGGGCCATGTCTCCTGTCTGTATCTCTCACTGCAGGGGTCCATGTCTCCTGTCTGTATCTCACACTGCAGGGGGCCATGTCTCCTGTCTGTATCTCTCACTGCATGGGGCCATGTCTCCTGTCTGTATCTCTCACTGCATGGGGCCATGTCTCCTGTCTGTATCTCTCACTGCAGGGGGCCACGTCTCCTGTCTGTATCTCTCACTACAGGGGGCCACGTCTCCTGTCTGTATCTCTCACTGCAGGGGGCCACGTCACCTGTCTGTATTTCTCACTGCAGGGGGCCATGTCTCCTGTCTGTATCTCTCACTGCAGGGGGCCACGTCTCCTGTCTGTATCTCTCACTGCATGGGGCCATGTCTCCTGTCTGTATCTCTCACTGCAGGGGGCCATGTCTCCTGTCTGTATCTCTCACTGCATGGGGCCATGTCTCCTGTCTGTATCTCTCACTGCAGGGGGCCACGTCTCCTGTCTGTATCTCTCACTGCATGGGGCCACGCCTCCTGTCTGTATCTCTCACTGCAGGGGGCCACGTCTCCTGTCTGTATCTCTCACTGCATGGGGCCATGTCTCCTGTCTGTATCTCTCACTGCATGGGGCCATGTCTCCTGTCTGTATCTCTCACTGCAGGGGGCCATGTCTCCTGTCTGTATCTCTCACTGCAGGGGGCCATGTCTCCTGTCTGTATCTCTCACTGCAGGGGGCCACGTCTCCTGTCTGTATCTCTCACTGCATGGGGCCATGTCTCCTGTCTGTATCTCTCACTGCATGGGGCCAAGTCTCCTGTCTGTATCTCTCACTGCATGGGGCCATGTCTCCTGTCTGTATCTCTCACTGCAGGGGGCCATGTATCCTGTCTGTATCTCTCACTGCATGGGGCCATGTCTCCTGTCTGTATCTCTCACTGCAGGGGGCCAAGTCTCCTGTCTGTATCTCTCACTGCAGGGGGCCAAGTCTCCTGTCTGTATCTCTCACTGCAGGGGCCACGTCTCCTGTCTGTATCTCTCACTGCAGGGGGCCAAGTCTCCTGTCTGTATCTCTCACTGCAGGGGGCCAAGTCTCCTGTCTGTATCTCTCACTGCAGGGGGCCACGTCTCCTGTCTGTATCTCTCACTGCAGGGGCCACGCCTCCTGTCTGTATCTCTCACTGCAGGGGGCCACGTCTCCTGTCTATCTCTCACTGCAGGGGCCACGTCTCCTGTCTGTATCTCTCACTGCAGGGGCCACGTCTCCTGTCTGTATCTCTCACTGCAGGGGCCATGTCTCCTGTCTGTATCTCTCACTGCAGGGGCCACGTCTCCTGTCTATCTCTCACTGCAGGGGCCACGTCTCCTGTCTGTATCTCTCACTGCAGGGGCCACGTCTCCTGTCTGTATCTCTCACTGCAGGGGCCACGTCTTCTGTCTGTATCTCTCACTGCAGGGGGCCATGTCTCCTGTCTGTATCTCTCACTGCAGGGGGCCACGTCTCCTGTCTATCTCTCACTGCAGGGGCCACGTCTCCTGTCTGTATCTCTCACTGCAGGGGCCACGTCTCCTGTCTGTATCTCTCACTGCAGGGGCCATGTCTCCTGTCTGTATCTCTCACTGCAGGGGCCACGTCTCCTGTCTATCTCTCACTGCAGGGGCCACGTCTCCTGTCTGTATCTCTCACTGCAGGGGCCACGTCTCCTGTCTGTATCTCTCACTGCAGGGGCCACGTCTTCTGTCTGTATCTCTCACTGCAGGGGGCCAAGTCTCCTGTCTGTATCTCTCACTGCAGGGGCCACGTCTCCTGTCTGTATCTCTCACTGCAGGGGTCACGTCTCCTGTCTGTATCTCCCACTGCAGGGGGCGTGTGTGTCTCTCTCTCTCTCTCTCTATCTCACGCCCTCTCTCTATCTCACGCCCTCTCTCTCTCTATCTCACGCCCTCTCTCTCTATCTCACGCCCTCTCTCTAACTCACGCCCTCTCTCTCTCACGCCCTCTCTCTCTCACGCTCTCTCTCTCTCTATCTCACGCCCTCTCTCTCTCTCTATCTCACGCCCTCTCTCTCTCTCTATCTCACGCCCTCTCTCTCACGCCCTCTCTCACGCCCTCTCTCTCTCTCACGCTCTCTCTATCTCACGCCCTCTCTCTCTCTCTATCTCACGCCCTCACTCTCTCTATCTCACGCCCTCTCTCTATCTCACGCCCTCTCTCTCTCTCACGCCCTCTCTCTATCTCATGCCCTCTCTCTCTCTCTCTCTCTCTCTATCTCATGCCCTCTCTCTCTCTATCTCATGCCCTCTCTCTCTCTCTCTCTCTATCTCACGCCCTCTCTCTCTCTCTATCTCACGCCCTCTCTCTCTCTATCTCACGCCCTCTCTCTCTCTCTCTCTCTCTCTCTCTCTCTCTATCTCACGCCCTCTCTCTCTCTCTCACACCCTCTCTCTCTCTCACGCTCTCTCTCTCTATCTCATGCCCTCTCTCTCTCTCTATCTCATGCCCCCTCTCTCTCTCTCTCTCTCTCTCTCTATCTCATGCCCTCTCTCTATCTCATGCCCTCTCTATCTCTCTCTCTCTCTATCTCATGCCCTCTCTCTCTCTCTCTATCTCATGCCCTCTCTCTCTATCTCATGCTCTCTCTCTCTCTCTCTATCTCATGCCCTCTCTCTCTCTCTCTATCTCATGCCCTCTCTATCTCTCTCTATCTCACGCCCTCTCTCTCTCTATCTCACGCCCTCTCTCTCTCTATCTCACGCCCTCTCTCTCTCTCTCTCTCTCTCTCACGCCCTCTCTCTCTCTCACGCCCTCTCTCTCTCTCACGCTCTCTCTCTCTATCTCACGCTCTCTCTCTCTATCTCACGCCCTCTCTCTCTCTATCTCACGCCCTCTCTCTCTCTCTCTCTCTATCTCACGCCCTCTCTCTCTCTCTATCTCCCGCCCTCTCTCTATCTCCCGCCCTCTCTCTCTCTATCTCATGCCCTCTCTCTATCTCATGCCCTCTCTCTCTCTCTCTATCTCACGCCCTCTCTCTCTCTATCTCACGCCCTCTCTCTCTCTCTCTCTATCTCACGCCCTCTCTCTCTCTCTATCTCACGCCCTCTCTCTCTCTCTCTCTATCTCACGCCCTCTCTCTCTCTCTCTATCTCATGCCCTCTCTCTCTCTCTCACGCCCTCTCTATCTCTATCTCACGCCCTCTCTCTCTCTATCTCTATCTCACGCCTTCTCTCTCTCTATCTCTATCTCACGCCTTCTCTCTCTCTCTCTCTCTCTCTATCTCACGCCCTCTCTCTCTCTCTATCTCACGCCCTCTCTCTCTCGCTATCTCACGCCCTCTCTCTCTCTCTATCTCACGCCCTCTCTCTCTCTCTATCTCACGCCCTCTCTCTCTCTCTATCTCACGCCCTCTCTCTCTCTCTATCTCACGCCCTCTCTTGGTGGCATATTGCTGTCACTCTCATATTGTCTCCCTCGGTGTGATCCCATTCCCCATGCACACGGCTCCAGGCTCTGTGCTTGTTTCCCGCATGTAGTCCCAGCTATATCTGAGCTCGGTAACGTCTCTATAGTTCTTCCCGTGACCTCACACTTTGACACGGCCTTAACGCGTATGAGCGTATCTCTGTGGTGCCATTTTTTCTTAAGTTTTATTGCTTTTCACAACAATGACAAAATAATAATACATTACCACGTGTTGGGAACAACATTTGTCAACAAGTCATAAAATAGTGAATTACGATTAAAAGACATACACAATGGAAAGAGGGTATGGGGGGTGAAAGGTCTTCACTGTTGTGGAATTATTCCCTGGGGCAGATCTCGCAATGGTTCAGGCTCGTCCTACTAACTCCAGCTCTATTTCCCGTGTGATCCCTTTTCAGCAATGCAACCTCCGCTGACTTACGCTCCATCAAAGGAGAACGCATCTAGAGCTATCGTAGCAATATCGAGGCGGCATTCACTCCTGGGATGTCCGTCTGCGCTAACCGTGGTAGCCAAACCCTTTGTAATTTGTTGCCAGTGTCATTACCTAGACGTGTTCATTTCTCAATCTGACACACAAACCAAATTCTGTTCCTGATTTTGGCCAAAGGGGGAATATCGTTTTGCTTCGATAATGCTGCGATCTCGCACCTCGCTGCCATTGCAAAGCGGGCGGCTCATTTGTTCTCATCTCTGGATAGCCCCTGTGTCGCTCTATTCAATAAGAATATCCAGGGGTCCAAGGGGATATCGAGGCCCAAAATCCTCTGCAACCAATCCTTAATTTATTCCCATGAGGGAGCCACACGCGGGCAGGACCACAGCATATGTAGCAGGTCCGCTGGCTCTCCACACTGCTTGGGACACAGTGGGGAGTAACCTGGGACAAATTTAAATAGTTTGAGTGGAGTGAAATACCACCTCCATGAGGACCTTATATGCGTTCTCCTTTAATGTCGTGCAGATCGAACTTTTGGCCGAGGCCAACACTATTCTATCCCAGACTTCAAGTTCCTCGCCCAGATCTGCCTCCCACTGCACCATAAATGGTGGTGTTCTCGCGTAATCTAACCCAGAACAGGTCACCTCCTTGTACTTTTTGAGAGGATCGTCCTGTGGTGCCATTTTTTTATTGGCCTGAAAGCAGCAAACTCACATGATGAGCAGGCGGTTTCATAGCGTGATTTCTGTTTGTACTGTTTGCTTTTATGATATTCCCTGAGAGTTGTTTGAGGTGTGATAAACACTTGCCTTGCTGCTGTGGATGCAAAGCATTGTGGGGAGCGACTTTGGAAGCTCCTTCAGACAGTGATACCCGCCCCACGGTAACATGCAGTTTAGGGCCTTACTACGTGCACAGTTCCCACACAGGCTCAGGAATTCTCAATACCGCCTGCGATGCACCAGTACAGATTTTGTTTTGGTGAGTGTCACGGTTAACTAGGACTTTTAACACCATTCATATTTAAGGGATCAGTCACAGGGCAAAACATAGTAAGTTAAATAAAATGAGGTTTATTTTGGATAAATCCTCGGAAACACATAAGAATACAAAATACAAAAATATACACACTGACAGGGGTCTGGGGAATGAAATGTACCTTTCCTAGGTGCAAGAACCCACTTCAAATGTGTTTCCCCTGTCCGCTTCTCTGCTCCAGGATATCAAAGTGCTGCACACAGCAGCCCCTCTGAAATGTATCTCCACACTCCTTCCCAGAGGTGGACTTCTGAGGGAATCTCCACACTCCCTCTCAGAGTGTCTCTCCCTCTGAAGGATAACTAATGCACTGTCCAGCAGTACAGCAGTGGCTATTGAACAAAAGGCAGCCAGCCAAGAGAAACAGTGCCTGGGGCTCAGACCTGATAACTGATTCATTTAACGAATCCCCTACCTTTGTTCTGATCTATTTCTATGGAGAGCTTCAACTGAGTGAATTACTAGTCTTTCTCCATACAAATGACAGGCACATAACTTAATTTACATTTGTAGGGCTAACATGTTAATTCCATTACCACACAATACCAAACTACTGTATCTAGCTGGGGGGAATTGCTAACACAGGCATACATACAGACATAAGGTAATTATGTAAAAGACAGGACAGCTAGCCCAAATTCCCTGTACTTCCCCAGACATTACATACATTGGCCTGACATATACATTACTTAGCCAGCCTAGTGACACGTTTTTTAGGGGTAAATAGCTGGGATTTCTCTTTATTAGACCCCCCAGCTATCCCTACCGTCACAGTGAGATCCTAGGGGACGTTCCCGGACACCCTGTTGAGAGTGACTGGGGTAGAGGTTTGTGCAGAACACACGCCCTGCTGCTCTCTGCGTAGGGAATATATCGGCGCAGTCTGTAAGAGATGCAGAATGTGACTCTGCGGTTACTCAATATGTCTTTGCATAGACATGTAATGCTAATTGTTTGATATGGCCTGTTCTTTATATACATGTAATATAACTCACAACTATGGTCACACCCTGTGCAGTATTGTGCAACTCGTTGCTTCTCTGCTGTAATACAGGAGCTGTATATGTATGAGGGGCCACCCTTCTCAGCCATGTTTATTGTTGTTGCCATAACGTAAAGTTTTAGCAGGGAACACATAGCCTGACATTATCTGATGTGTGTGTATCTTTACAGAGTCGTTCATGAGTCTATCGTCCTTCATGAAACATGGATGACAAAGTCTCTGTGGGGAAGATCAGTGTCTCCTCTGATTCTGTGTCCACACTGAACAGTGAGGATTTTGTGCTGGTTTATAAACAAGGGGATGAGATGCATTCGGCAACCAACGGCAGCGATGACGAGAAGACGGGACTGAAGGTGTGAACGTTGCACATGCTGTGTGTGTACACCAGATCACTTCCTGTGTGTGTGTGTACCAGATCACTTCCCGTGTGTGTGTATACCAGATCACTTCCTGTGTGTGTGTGTGTGTGTGTACCAGATCACTTCCCGTGTGTGTATACCAGATCACTTCCTGTGATTGTGTGTGTATACCAGATCACTTCCTGTGATTGTGTGTGTATACCAGATCACTTCCTGTGTGTGCTTAAGGAAGGTGAATTCGGGAGGGAGAGCAGACCCCAGTGCAGCCAGCTATTGACGCTATCTTTTATAGCTGCTTATTACTCTTCAATCTGTTTGCTAATGTTTCTCCAGCATTCGTCTCCATCTTTAGCCTCTTGTTACTTCATTATGACATCACAGAAGCATAGAACTGTTGTGTAGTCGGTGACCAGGCTGTCTGACCTGATGGTGCGGTTCAGGGAACAGTATACATGTAGAAGCTATTGAGCAGTGTAACAGTAGCATTGTATAAGGTGAGGTGTGTGGTATGTTGTACCTGCCTTGTCACCCAAGCTGTGCTGCTTCTTACTGAGTGTTACATGTAAAGCTGGTGACACTAAAGAGATTGTTGGCCCCAACGTATGAACCTTGTGAGACTACTTCCCCCCCACCCCCTCTCCGATATACACGCATGTGTGCAGAGGAGATCCTTCTAACCGTGTTTTGGTCTCTTATTGATAGATTGTGGGGAACGGGAGTGAGCAGCAGCTTCAGAAGGAACTGGAAGACGTTCTGATGGATGCACCGGCGGAGGAGCGGGGTCACCATGCAGAGGAGCGGGGTCACCATGCAGGGGAACCGGCAGAGGAGCGGGGTCACCATGCAGGGGAACCGCCAAAGGAGCGGGGTCACCATGCAGGGGAACCGGCAGAGGAGCGGGGTCACCATGCAGGGGAACAGGCAGAGGAGCGGGGTCACCATGCAGGGGAACCGCCAGAGGAGCGGGGTCACCATGCAGGGGAACCGGCGGAGGAGCGGGGTCACCATGCAGGGGAACCGGCAGAGGAGCGGGGTCACCATGCAGGGGAAACGGCAGAGTTGCGGGGTCACCATGCAGGGGAACCGGCAGAGTTGCGGGGTCACCATGCAGGGGAACCGGCAGAGGAGCGGGGTTACCATGCGGAGGAGCGGGGCCACCATGCAGAGGAACCGGAGGAGGTCCAGCCTCGGCATGACCTCAATAATTCATCAAACGAAGCTTCCTCTGTATCTTCTACCATCAACCCATCTTCTGTAGGACTGCAGAAGCAGGACATGAGCCTGCCCGTCAAACCAGCACAGCAAGGTAATGTTCCCTCCTGGCATGTTCTCCCCCCCCCCCCCTCCCGCGCGTCTCTCTGTTGGGGCTGCCCCCCCACCCCTTCCCGCGCGTCTCTCTGTTGGGGCTTCCCCCCCACCTCTTCCCGCGCGTCTCTCTGTTGGGGCTTCCCCCCCACCTCTTCCCGCGCGTCTCTCTGTTGGGGCTTCCCCCCCACCCCTTCCCGCGCGTCTCTCTGTTGGGGCTTCCCCCCCACCCCTTCCCGCGCGTCTCTCTGTTGGGGCTTCCCCCCCACCCCTTCCCGCGCGTCTCTGTTGGGGCTTCCCCCCCACCCCTTCCCGCGCGTCTCTCTGTTGGGGCTTCCCCCACCCCCCTTCCCGCGCGTTTCTCTTTGGGGGTTTCCTCCCCCCCTTCCCGCGCGTCTCTCTGTTGGGGGTTTCCTCCCCCCCACCTCCTTGTGGGGGGTCCCTGGCACTGTGCTTGCGCTGCTTTGTAATGCAGCAGAGGCTGCACAGAACATGGCGTTTGGGGGTTTGCATTTGGTGCGACAATAACATTTTCCTGAAATCTCGCGGCCTCTCTTCATTTGACATGTAGTGGTACAGAGGTTACACATGCACCCCCCGCGCGTCTCTGTGGGGGTTCCCCCCCCCGCGCCTCTCTTCATTTGACATGTAGTGGTACAGAGGTTACACATGCTCTCTGCCACTCTCTAATATAACACATATTCCCAGCTCCCCGTTCACACCTATACTGTACTATATTGTGCTTGGTGCTCCTGGTCCTCCTCTGTCACTATAATACAGTATATGATGCTTGGACACTTTCTCAGCAGTGGGCTTAGCTCTCTGTAAGATGTTCGTGCCTGTGTCTCGTGCCCTCAGATTGTGGAGACGGCTCCGATCTCTTCTCTCCGGTCCTTGATGAAGACAGCGTTGTGTTCAGCAAGCTCACCTACCTGGGCTGTGCGTCTGTGAACGCTCCGCGCAGCGAGGTGGAGGCTCTCAGGATGATGTCCATTCTACGGGACCAGTGTCAGGATTCTTTAGATGTGACCCTTTCTGTGCCAAATGTGTCTGAAGGGACGGTCAGGTAGGACATGGTCTTATGACTCTCCGTGATCTTATTACAAACGTGACTTCATGTGCCCCCAGAGCAGCTGGATCCACTGATGGTTTACGCATGTTTTGCATCCACACAGACTTCTTGATCCTCAGACCAACACCGAAATTGCGAAATACCCGATCTACAAGATCCTGTTCTGTGTGAGAGGACACGACGGGGCGCCCGAGAGCGACTGCTTTGCTTTCACCGAGAGTCATTACAATGCTGAGCTCTTCAGAATCCATGTCTTCCGCTGCGAGATCCAGGAAGCGGTAAGCTCAGAGCGCTGCGTGCGCGCGGTTGCAGAGCTATTACTGGTGTCCTGTCAGTGTAATTGGGGCTGTGTTGCAGCATAATGAACTGGTTCTTACCGGTGTCCATTGTCTCTTAATCCAGGTGAGTCGGATACTGTACAGTTTTGCCACTGCTTTCCGACGCTCAGCCAAACAAACGCCTCTCTCTGCGTCCGTGCCGCCGCTGACCCCCGACAGCGACATCTTCACATTCTCGGTGTCTTTGGAGATCAAGGAGGATGATGGGAAGGGCAGCTTCAGGTGGGTGATGTGTAATATTGGGCTCTCACTGCCTGTATTTGGGAGCAGAGTGACGTCTGTGTCTCTGTCTGTGTCTGTCTGTCTGTGTCTGTCTCTGTGTCTGTCTCTGTGTGTCTGTCTCTGTGTCTGTCTCTGTGTGTCTGTCTCTGTGTCTGTCTCTGTGTGTCTGTGTCTGTCTCTGTGTCTGTCTCTGTGTCTGTCTCTGTGTCTGTCTGTGTGCCTGTCTGTCTGTGTGCCTGTCTGTCTGTGTGCCTGTCTGTCTGTGTGCCTGTCTGTCTGTGTGCCTGTCTGTCTGTGTGCCTGTCTGTCTGTGTGCCTGTCTGTCTGTGTGCCTGTCTGTCTGTGTGCCTGTCCTGTCTGTGTGCCTGTCCTGTCTGTGTGCCTGTCCTGTCTGTGTGCCTGTCCTGTCTGTGTGCCTGTCTGTGCCTGTCTGTGCCTGTCTGTCTGTACACACAGTGGTGAGAAATAGCTTGTGAACCCCTTAGGATTTTCACATATTTAAATTCCAAAATGTTATTAGACCTTAATCTAAGTCCTAATGATAGATAAAGAAAAACCCGTGCGTGCAACAGAGCTGAAGGAGGCGTGCGCTTGCCGCCTGAGCGTTCTGTGACCTCCGTTGCCATGCGTGACGGAGAGGCGTGGCTGTGACATCACATCGCCTTCATTGGTTCAAACTTGTCACGTGATGCGGCCGTTGCGTGAAAAATCAACTGGCTTTGTCTCCAAATCCTGCCCCGCCGTCGCGGTTCCGTGCGTGCGACTTAGCGCAGTATGGCCGGACTGCTTGGCATAATGTTTTTGTTCGTGCCGCGTGCACTATGGCCGTAGCCTCAGATTCAGTACCTGGGAGCGCCCCAGTGAGCAGCAATGACTTCAACTGCGGGTTCCTGTAACTGCTGCTCAGTCTCATATCGGGTCTGAGGAATTTTGGCCCATTCCTTCTTACAGAACTGCTTCAGCTCAGTGACATTTGAGTTCTTCCTTGCATGGACAGCTCGCTTCAGGTCCTGCCACAACCTTTCGATGAGGTTTAGGTCCAGACTTTGACTAGGCCAATTTCTTCTTCTGCAGCCATTCTTTTGTAGATCTGCTTGTATGGTTAGGATCATTGTCTTGCTGCATGAAGCACTTTGTTTTCAGCTCACGGATGGATGGCCTGACATTCTCCTCTAAAATCTTCTGATACAGTGCAGAATTCATGGTTGTGTCAATGAAAACCAAAGCTGTCCTGATTCAGCAAAGCAGCCTCAAGCCATCAAACCCCCACCACCATGCTTGACGGTTGGGATGAGGTTCTTCTGTTCGAACGTAGTTTTGGTTTTCGCCAAAAAACATTTCTCATTTAGGCCTAAAAGTTCTACCTTTGACTCGTCTGTCCAGAGAAAATTGTTTCAGAAGTCTTGTGGATCATCTGTGGTTTTTTTGGCGAACTTCAGACAGCAGCAATTTTCTTTTTAACACGCGGTAGTTTCCTCCTGCCTAACCTTTTATAGGTGTCCTTGTTCTTTTCTGATAGTTGAGTCATGAACACTCACATTGGCCAAGGCGAGAGTGGCCTGCAGATCCTTGGATGTTACTCTGGGTTTCTTTGTGACTTCCTGGATGATTTGCCTGTTTGTTCTTGGAGAGTTTGGTAGCACGACCACTCCTGGGTAGAGTGACTGGGGTCTTGAACTTTTTCTACTTGTCTGACAGTGGATTGGCGTGCCCCAAATCCATACAAATGGTTTTGTAACCCTTTCTAGACTGATGAGCATCAATAACGTCTTATCTGAGGTCCTCTGGGATTTCTTTTGATTGTGGAATGACGTGTTTCCGTACACCTGTAAGGTGAAGACCAAACTCACAAAGTTTCTGATCTTTATATAGGGTGGGGCCTCCCAAACTCAACCCTGAAGATCTACCTAATTATTTAAACGCCTGATTCTAATTATCCCCTTTAATTTAGCTGATATAACTAGGGATCCACTTATTTTTGCACATAACCTGACTCTTAATTACTCATTATTTGTCTAATTCATACATCATTTTCTTTCAAGAGACATGGAATTGGTTAATATAAACCCTATTGGATATTTAAAAAAAAAAAATGGTTTTGATTCTAGAAGGTTATCATGGAAAACCTATGGAATTTCCGGAATTATCATTGGGGTTTACAAACTTTTTCTCGCCACTGTGTGTGTGTTGTGTGTGTGTGTGTGTGAATCTTCTCTGCCCCCTCTGCTCTCTTCCCTCCCCCTTCTCTCGCGCTCATTCCCTTGCATCCCCCTCCTCTGCTCTCTCCTCCTCTCACTCACTCTCCCCCCTCTTCTCACTCTCCCCCCTCTTCTCACTCTCCTCTCTCTCTCCCTCCTCCTCTCTCCCTCCTCCTCTCGCTCACTCTCCTCTCCCACTCACTCTGCTCTCGTCCCCTCCTCTTGCTCACTCGCCTTCTCTCTTTCTCTCTCCCCCTCTCTCTCCTCTCTCTCTCTCCTCTCTCTCTCCCTCCTCCTCTCTCCCTCTCCCCCTCTCTCCCTCTCCCCCTCTCTCCCCCTCTCCCCCTCTCCCCCTACAGTGCGGTTCCTAAAGACAAGGACAAGCAATGCTTCAAACTGCGCCAGGGCGTGGACAAGAAGATTGTCATTTATGTCCAACAGACGTCGAATAAAGAGCTGGCCATTGAGAGGTAAAACCTCGGTACCGAGCGGCTCGTATTTACACAAGTCACTTTGAGTTGTCTCGCGTTGGTTACATTGACAATTGTAAAATGTAAATTACACGATAGTTACATAAATTCCCCCCTCGGTACCGCTGCTTTCCATTCGCATGTGTTAATGTCTAACCCGGGTGGGGGGAGGGGAGGCACGGCTCCCGTCTGACCCGAGGGGGGGGGGGGGTCGGATGACGTGTTACTGTCTAAACATTGCGAGTAATGTAAGCACATTACATGGTATCTGTCACAAATCATTTAGCGCCATTAATTGTGGGCCTCGCCTGCGGGAAACGCCAGCTCTATATTCTTGTACAGACCTTCTCTCTTTGTGTATTTCTGGACCGTGTCTAATGCAGTGTCGTTCACCAGGGTTCCCTGCAACTTCCAGGTCATTTTACAATCGTACCAAATACAGAAGACTTTACAATGTATCTGATCTCAGACGCGCTATTAGGCTAAGGCCCCGCTCCCTCAGTCAGCGCGCAGACAGGCCGGGCGCTGACAGACACAGACCGCGATATTCGGTCTGTAGGGAGCTGGGAGTGGGAGGGAGGCGGGATCTGGTCGTGGTGCCGTCCACTCCCCCCCACACACACACACACACACACACACACACACACACACACGCATACACACACGCATACACACACGCATACACACACACATACACATACACATACACATACACATACACACACACACACATATATATATATACACACACACATACACACACACATACACACACATACACACACACATACACACACACATACACACACACACACATATATACACACACACATACACACACACATACACACACACACACATACATACACACATACACACACACATACACACACACATACACACACACATACACACACACATACACACATACATACACATACATACACACACATACACACATACACACACATACACACACATACACACACACACACATACACACACACATACACACACACATACACACACACATACACATACACACACACATACACACACACATACACACACACATACACACACACACATAAACACACACACACACACACACACACACACACATACACATACACATACACACACACACATATACATACACACACACATATACATACACACACACACACATATACATATACACACATATATATACACATACACACATACATACACACACACTCATATACATACACACATATACATATACACACACATATACACATACATACACACTCGCACACTTTAACCCGCAGCTCCTTCCCTGCTCTCCCCCAAGGCGCCTCCCATCTAGCTCCTTCCCTCCCCTCCTCCCCATTGGCTGACTCGCGTACCACGTGAGGCGTCAGTGCTGAAATTCACAAGATTCTTGCAGTATCGGCCGGCTGACGCGTCACAGTACATAGTCAGCCCTGCCGGAAGGAGGCAGCGGGGGCAGGGACCATTCGGACAGGGGTCTGGTGGTTCGCGGCCGCGCGCCTCGCCGGCCGCAGCGGGTTCGCAGCCTTAGAGAGGGTTGTGGTTCCTTGCAATGGATCTGATCTCAGACGCACTATTAGAGAGGGTTGGGGTTCCTTACAATGCATCTGATCTCAGACGCGCTATTAGAGAGGGTTGGGGTTCCTTACAATGCATCTGATCTCAGACGCGCTATTAGAGAGGGTTGGGGTTCCTTACAATGGATCTGATCTCAGGCGCGCTATTAGAGAGGGTTGGGGTTCCTTACAATGCATCTGATCTCAGACTCGCTATTAGAGAGGGTCGGGGTTCCTTACAATGCATCTGATCTCGGACGCACTATTAGAGAGGGTTGGGGTTCCTTACAATGCATCTGATCTCAGACGCGCTATTAGAGAGGGTTGGGGTTCCTGCCTGACCCGGGTGTGAAGGGGGGACATGGCTCCTGCTTGACCCTTGTCTCTGTTTGCAGGTGTTTTGGGCTCCTCCTCAGCCCTGGGAGAGATGTCCGTAACAGTGACATGCACCTGTTGGAGCTGGTGAGAAACCAATAAGTTCTTTAACGGGATCTTCCCTTATGGGTTACCTGCTCTGTCTGCAAACGGAGCACGTTCTTGGAGCTTGGATGTAAAACCACCCAAGAGATAACATATGGAAGAATCAGTAAGAGCTGAAGTCCTCACGCTATGTTAACAGAGGGGGGACAGAAAAGCCCAAAGATGGACATCGAGCATTTCCCCTGACCGTTTTCTGTGTTTATTTAAGGAGTCCATGGGTAAAAATGCAGATGGAAAATCCTACATCATCACCGGGAGCTGGAACACCAAATCTCCGCATTTCCAGGCTGTGAACGAAGAGACTCCCAAAGGTATTCAGCTGACTCTTCCTTAGGTAACATACGCATAGTCTCAGGGAGCTGCTTCCACTGTGTTTCCCCTGATATCACTAATTCAAGCACCTCTATATACATGTACACCACGTACGCTCTCCTGTAACCCCACTGTATCGGCTTCTCCCTCTGGGTGTTCTCATACTCCCCTTGCCTTCTCTTTCCATCATCTCACGTTGTATGTGATGACATATGCATGTATATCTTTTATGTATATAGCGCCATGAGTGTACGTGGCACTTTACAGCAGTAACACGTGACATAATAGGAATAAGTTCTTGAGGCATAAGAGTAGACCTTCTTAGGAAAATGCTCTGCCCTGCCCCGAAGAGCTTACAATCGAAGTGGTCAGTAGGAAGAACGTACAGAGACAGTTGGAGGGTGTTATGGTAAATGCGGCTGCAAGGGACCATGGTAATTGCATGAGAAATGTGTAGTATCGGCCAACGGAGCTACCCAAAAGAGGTGGGTTTAAAGATGGGTCTTAAAGGTGGATAGAGAGGGTGCTAGTCGGGTATCAAGGGGAAGGGCATTCCAGAGGTGCGGGGCAGTCAGTGAGAAAGGTTTAAGGCGGGAGAGGGCTTTAGATACAAAGGGGGTAGAGAGAAGACATCTTTGAGCAGAACGGTGTATGTCGAGAAATTAGGGCTGAGATGTAAGGAGGGGCAGAGGGGTGGGATAGCCGTAAGAGAGGGGGAGAATTGTTATAGTAATACAGGATTTCATCGGAAGACGAGGGGGATTTCAGCAGGAGAGACGCCAAGACAGATTTAGGAGAGCGTAAGGTGAGCGGGAGGAAAGCCGGACACCAGGAGGTTACTATAGTCGAGATGGGAGAGAATAAGGGCCTGCGTTAAGCCAGGTCCCCAGTGGCCGCTGTGGCGTGTGCGCCACACACTAATGCACAGCCCTCTATGGGGCAGGCCCCAGTGGCTGTGTGTGTGGGCGCGCAAAGCACGATGACGTGTACGCTGGCAGGGAAGGCAAGAATTTTGTCTTCCCGTGCCGCGGCGTGATCATGTTGTCGGCACACAGCCAATGGAAGGGCAAATATGCCTCGTCATGGCCGTGCCCCCCCCCCCGTCATGGCCACGCCTCCCTCGTCATGGCTCCCCCTGTGCATCCCATCCCTCCCCTACAGACAGCAGCTTTTATCTGTGCACGCGCCGCCAGGTCGCGAAGCGCGTGTGCAGCAGTAAATACTGGGGCCGAAGTCTTAGAGTTTTTGCAGTAGAGGGACAGAGGAAAGGACGAATCTTTGCAATGTTACGGAGGTAAAAACGACCATTTATTTAGCTACATTGTGAATGTGAGAGGAGAATGTGAGCGAGGAGTCGAGTGTGACCCCCAGGCAGCGTGCTTGTGATAATGAGTGTATGCTAGTGCTGCTAACAGCAATGTAGAAGGGGGCAGTAGGGCCAGGCTTGGGAGGAAGTATGAGGAGCTTTGTCTTTTACGTGTTAAGTTTGAGTCGGCGAAGGGCCATCCAGGATGATATAGCGGAGAAACATGCAGAGACTTTGGTCTGTACAGCAGGTGTAAGGTCGGGGGTTGAAAGGTAAACTTATGTGTCATCAGCATAGAGGTGATATTTGAACCCAAGAGATGTGATTAGGTTACCTAGAGAGAGTGTGTACAGAGAAAAAAAGAAGAGGTCCCAGGACAGGCCCCTGGGCTACCCCCACAGAGAGATCGATCTAGGAGGAAGTGTTGACAAATGTGACACTGACAGTACGATAGGAGAGGTGAGAGCAAATCCAGGATAGAGCTTTGTTACGAATACGGATGGAGAATGTGACGAAGAGGTTGGTCCACAGTATCAAATGCTGTAGAGAGGTCGATCAATATAAGCATGATGCAATAACCTTTAACATTAGTTCTATGGTGAGGGCTGTTTCGGTGGAGTGAGCAGTGCGGAAGCCAGATTGTAGAGTATCTAGGAAAGAATACAAGGTAAAGAAATTAGTTTAGAGGCAAATGGCAGGCGGGAGACAGGACGATGGTTAGAGAGACGCGTAGGATCAAGCTTGCTGTTGAGTAAAGGTAACGGTTGCATGTATGAAGGAAGTCGGTAAGGTAGCAGAGCTGAGGGAGGAGGAAAATATAGGTGAGGGTAGCAATTCGAGTAGGTGCAAGAGGTTTGAGGAGATGGGAGGGATGGGATTAAGAGGGCAAGAGGTAAAGAGAGAAGAGATCTGCAGTGACGTGTCCTCTGTGACAGAGGAAAAGGAGTCGCGGAAGGCAGGAGGAGAGTTAGGAAGAGGTGTAGGATGTGAGGAGGATACAGAGGGGATGTCCTGACGTATGGATTCCACCTTTTCCTTGAAATAGCCGGCAAAGTCATGGGGTGAAATAGAGGAAGAAAGACTGGTAACAGGCGGTGGTCTGATTAGAAAGTCAAAGATACAGTCGGCGTGGGTTAGACTTGTGCGTGTTGATTAGTGACGAACAGTAGGTTTGTTTAGACTGGGAGAGGGCAGAGTTGAAACCGGATAGGATAGATTTGTAGTGAAGGAAGTCTGGGTGAGGGAGATTTCCTCCGGAGGCGTTTACGATAGCAGGAACACAGCATGCGCATGTGCCAGTTTAGCCAGGGTCGGGGATTAAGTGAGAGGCACAGATACTGAGGCACAGTTGCAGTTCAGGGTTGTCAGCGTGTGTAATGGAACAATCAAAGAGAGGGAAGAGCACAAAGTGGAGTCAATTGCCGGTAGATTAATGGAGCCCAGGTCTCTGCAGAAACGAGGGGAAGATGGAGGTGAAGAAGAGAAGCGAGAGAGATGAGGTGATGGTCAGAGAGAGGAAAGGGGGAAATGGAGAAATCAGAGAGTTTTTAGTGGAAAACCAGGTCTAGGTAGTGGCTGCCCTTGTGAGTGCTGACTACAGTCCACTGGTGAAGGCCGATGGAAGAGGTTCGAGGAAAGCGAGAAGCCAAAGGGAGATCGGGGTCATCAATATAGCAGTTGAATCACTGAAGAGAAGGAGAGTTGGAAGAGAGGAAGAGGAGGCGGACTGGACAGTGTGAGCATCAAAGGAAGGAAAAGAGAGGGATAGGAAGGGCTCGGTAGAGGCAGAGAGAGGAAAGGAGGAGCCCCACGCCTCCACCCCTGCCATCAGAGCGCGGAGTGTGGGAGAATGAAAGGCCACCATAGGAGAGGGCAGCTTCCAGAGCAGTGTCAGACTGAGTGAGCCAAGTTTCAGTTATAGCAAATAGGAGCAGAGAGTGAGAGAGAAAGAAGTCATGTACAGAGAGGAACTTGTTAGAAAGGGAGCGAGCATTCCAAAGGGCAGAGGAGAAAGGGAGAAAGGAGGGAGGGTGGCAGAGGATGGGTGTGAGGTTAGAGGGGTTGACACCAAGAGGAGTAGAAGTTGTATGTGGGGGGCGAGGACGAGAGCATACAGAAATAAGGAAGGGACCAGGATTGGGGGAGATGCTGTGTGTCTGTTATTTGCTCATAGCGTTGGTAATATTACTGTGAGAGAACCACTTTACTGACGCCATGAGCAAATAACGGAGGCAGTATTATTATTACTACTAACGCCATGAGCAAATAATGGAGGCAGTATTATTATTATTACTAACGTCATGAGTGAATAACGGAGACAGTATTATTATTATTACTAACGCCATGAGCGAATAACGGAGACAGTATTATTATTATTACTAACGCCATGAGCAAATAACAGAGACAGTATTATTATTACTATTATTATTACTAACGCCATGAGCAAATAACGGAGACAGTATTATTATTATTACTAACGCCATGAGCAAGAAACGGAGACAGTATTATTATTATTATTATTACTACTAACGCCATGAGCAAATAACGGAGACAGTATTATTATTATTACTAACACCATGAGCAAATAACGGAGACAGTATTATTATTATTATTACTAACGCCATGAGCAAATAACTGAGACAATATTATTACTATTATTATTACTAACGCCATGAGTGAATAACGGAGACAGTATTATTATTACTACTAACGCCATGAGCGAATAACAGAGACCGTATTATTATTATTACTAACGCCATGAGCGAATAACGGAGACAGTATTATTATTACTATTATTATTACTAACGCCATGAGTGAATAACGAAGACAGTATTATTATTATTACTAACGCCATGAGTGAATAACGGAGACAGTATTATTACTATTATTATTACTATTATTATTACTACTAACGCCATGAGCGAATAACGGAGACAGTATTATTATTATTATTATTATTATTATTATTACTAACGCCATGAGGAAATAACGGAGACAGTATTATTATTATTACTAACGCCATGAGCGAATAACGGAGACAGTATTATTATTATTATTATTATTATTATTATTATTACTAACGCCATGAGCGAATATCGGAGACAGTATTATTATTATTACTAACGCCATGAGCAAAAAACGGAGACAGTATTATTATTATTATTATTATTACTACTAACGCCATGAGCGAATAACGGAGACAGTATTATTATTATTATTACTAACGCCATGAGTGAATAACGGAGACAGTATTATTATTATTATTACTAACGCCATGAGCGAATAACGGAGACAGTATTATTATTATTATTACTAACGCCATGAGTGAATAACGGAGACAGTATTATTATTATTATTACTAACGCCATGAGCGAATAACGGAGACAGTATAATTACTATTATTATTACTGCTAACGCCATGAGCGAATAACGGAGACAGTATTATTATTATTACTAACGCCATGAGCAAAAAACGGAGACAGTATTATTATTATTATTATTATTACTACTAACGCCATGAGCGAATAACGGAGACAGTATTATTATTATTATTATTATTACTACTAACGCCATGAGCAAAAAACGGAGACAGTATTATTATTATTATTATTATTACTACTAACGCCATGAGCGAATAACGGAGACAGTATTATTATTATTATTATTATTATTATTATTACTAACGCCATGAGCGAATATCGGAGACAGTATTATTATTATTATTATTATTATTATTATTACTAACGCCATGAGCGAATATCGGAGACAGTATTATTATTATTATTATTATTATTATTATTATTATTACTAACGCCATGAGCGAATAACGGAGACAGTATTATTATTATTATTATTATTATTATTATTACTAACGCCATGAGCGAATAACGGAGACAGTATTATTATTATTACTAACGCCATGAGTGAATAACGGAGACAGTATTATTATTATTATTACTAACGCCATGAGCGAATAACGGAGACAGTATAATTACTATTATTATTATTATTATTATTATTACTAACGCCATGAGTGAATAACGGAGACAGTAGTATTATTATTATTACCAACGCCATGAGCGAATAACGGAGACAGTATTATTATTATTACTAACGCCATGAGCAAAAAACGGAGACAGTATTATTATTATTACCAACGCCATGAGCGAATAACGGAGACAGTATTATTATTACTACTAACGCCATGAGCGAATAACGGAGACAGTATTATTATTATTACTAACACCATGAGCGAATAACGGAGACAGTATTATTATTATTATTATTATTATTACTAACGCCATGAGCAAATAACGGACACAGTATTATTATTACTACTAACGCCATGAGCAAATAACGGACACAGTATTATTATTACTACTAACGCCATGAGCGAATAACGGAGACAGTATTATTATTATTACTAACACCATGAGCAAATAACGGAGACAGTATTATTATTATTACTAACGCCATGAGCGAATAACGGAGACAGTATTATTATTATTATTACTAACGCCATGAGCGAATATCGGAGACAGTATTATTATTACTACTAACGCCATGAGCAAATAACGGAGACAGTATTATTATTACTACTAACGCCATGAGCGAATAACGGAGACAGTATTATTATTATTACTAACGCCATGAGCGAATAACAGAGACAGTATTATTATTATTACTACTAACACCATGAGCGAATAACGGAGACAGTATTATTATTATTACTAACGCCATGAGCGAATAACGGACACAGTATTATTATTATTACCAACGCCATGAGCGAATAACGGACACAGTATTATTATTATTACCAACGCCATGAGCAAATAACGGACACAGTATTATTATTACTACTAACGCCATGAGCAAATAACGGACACAGTATTATTATTATTACCAACGCCATGAGCGAATAACGGACACAGTATTATTATTATTACCAACGCCATGAGCAAATAACGGACACAGTATTATTATTACTACTAACACCATGAGCGAATAACGGAGACAGTATTATTATTATTACTAACGCCATGAGCGAATAACGGAGACAGTATTATTATTATTACTAACACCATGAGCAAATAACGGAGACAGTATTATTATTATTACTAACACCATGAGCGAATAACGGAGACAGTATTATTATTATTATTACTAACGCCATGAGCAAATAACGGAGATAGTATTATTATTACTACTAACGCCATGAGCAAATAACGGAGACAGTATTATTATTATTACTAACGCCATGAGCAAATAACGGAGATAGTATTATTATTACTACTAACACCATGAGCGAATAACGGAGACAGTATTATTATTACTACTAACGCCATGAGCGAATAACGGACACAGTATTATTATTATTACTAACGCCATGAGCGAATAACGGAGACAGTATTATTATTACTACTAACACCATGAGCAAATAACGGACACAGTATTATTATTACTACTAACGCCATGAGCGAATAACGGAGACAGTATTATTATTACTACTAACGCCATGAGCGAATAACGGACACAGTATTATTATTACTACTAACGCCATGAGCGAATAACGGACACAGTATTATTATTATTACTAACACCATGAGCAAATAACGGACACAGTATTATTATTACTACTAACGCCATGAGCGAATAACGGAGACAGTATTATTATTATTACTAACACCATGAGCAAATAACGGAGACAGTATTATTATTATTACTAACGCCATGAGCGAATAACGGAGACAGTATTATTATTATTATTATTATTATTACTAACGCCATGAGCGAATATCGGAGACAGTATTATTATTACTACTAACGCCATGAGCAAATAACGGAGACAGTATTATTATTACTACTAACGCCATGAGCGAATAACGGAGACAGTATTATTATTACTACTAACGCCATGAGCGAATAACGGACACAGTATTATTATTATTACTAACGCCATGAGCGAATAACGGAGACAGTATTATTATTACTACTAACACCATGAGCAAATAACGGACACAGTATTATTATTACTACTAACGCCATGAGCGAATAACGGAGACAGTATTATTATTACTACTAACGCCATGAGCGAATAACGGACACAGTATTATTATTACTACTAACGCCATGAGCGAATAACGGACACAGTATTATTATTATTACTAACACCATGAGCAAATAACGGACACAGTATTATTATTACTACTAACGCCATGAGCGAATAACGGAGACAGTATTATTATTATTACTAACACCATGAGCAAATAACGGAGACAGTATTATTATTATTACTAACGCCATGAGCGAATAACGGAGACAGTATTATTATTATTATTATTATTATTACTAACGCCATGAGCGAATATCGGAGACAGTATTATTATTACTACTAACGCCATGAGCAAATAACGGAGACAGTATTATTATTACTACTAACGCCATGAGCGAATAACGGAGACAGTATTATTATTATTACTAACGCCATGAGCGAATAACGGAGACAGTATTATTATTATTACTACTAACACCATGAGCGAATAACGGAGAAAGTATTATTATTATTACTAACGCCATGAGCGAATAACGGACACAGTATTATTATTATTACCAACGCCATGAGCGAATAACGGACACAGTATTATTATTATTACTAACACCATGAGCAAATAACGGACACAGTATTATTATTACTACTAACGCCATGAGCGAATAACGGAGACAGTATTATTATTATTACTAACACCATGAGCAAATAACGGAGACAGTATTATTATTATTACTAACACCATGAGCGAATAACGGAGACAGTATTATTATTATTATTATTATTATTATTATTACTAACGCCATTAGCAAATAACGGAGACAGTATTATTATTATTACTAACGCCATGAGCAAATAACGGAGACAGTATTATTATTACTACTAACGCCATGAGCAAATAACGGAGACAGTATTATTATTACTACTAACGCCATGAGCGAATAACGGAGACAGTATTATTATTATTACTAACGCCATGAGCGAATAACGGAGACAGTATTATTATTATTACTACTAACACCATGAGCGAATAACGGAGACAGTATTATTATTATTACTAACGCCATGAGCGAATAACGGACACAGTATTATTATTATTACCAACGCCATGAGCGAATAACGGACACAGTATTATTATTATTACTAACACCATGAGCAAATAACGGACACAGTATTATTATTACTACTAACGCCATGAGCGAATAACGGACACAGTATTATTATTATTACTAACACCATGAGCAAATAACGGACACAGTATTATTATTACTACTAACGCCATGAGCAAATAACGGAGACAGTATTATTATTATTACTAACGCCATGAGCAAATAACGGAGATAGTATTATTATTACTACTAACACCATGAGCGAATAACGGAGACAGTATTATTATTACTACTAACGCCATGAGCGAATAACGGACACAGTATTATTATTACTACTAACGCCATGAGCGAATAACGGAGACAGTATTATTATTACTACTAACGCCATGAGCGAATAACGGACACAGTATTATTATTATTACTAACGCCATGAGCGAATAACGGAGACAGTATTATTATTACTACTAACACCATGAGCAAATAACGGACACAGTATTATTATTACTACTAACGCCATGAGCGAATAACGGAGACAGTATTATTATTACTACTAACGCCATGAGCGAATAACGGACACAGTATTATTATTACTACTAACGCCATGAGCGAATAACGGACACAGTATTATTATTATTACTAACACCATGAGCAAATAACGGACACAGTATTATTATTACTACTAACGCCATGAGCGAATGACGGAGACAGTATTATTATTATTACTAACACCATGAGCAAATAACGGAGACAGTATTATTATTATTACTAACGCCATGAGCGAATAACGGAGACAGTATTATTATTATTATTATTATTACTAACGCCATGAGCGAATATCGGAGACAGTATTATTATTACTACTAACGCCATGAGCAAATAACGGAGACAGTATTATTATTACTACTAACGCCATGAGTGAATAACGGAGACAGTATTATTATTATTACTAACGCCATGAGCGAATAACGGAGACAGTATTATTATTATTACTACTAACACCATGAGCGAATAACGGAGACAGTATTATTATTATTACTAACGCCATGAGCGAATAACGGACACAGTATTATTATTATTACCAACGCCATGAGCGAATAACGGACACAGTATTATTATTATTACTAACACCATGAGCAAATAACGGACACAGTATTATTATTACTACTAACGCCATGAGCGAATAACGGAGACAGTATTATTATTATTACTAACACCATGAGCAAATAACGGAGACAGTATTATTATTATTACTAACACCATGAGCGAATAACGGAGACAGTATTATTATTATTATTATTATTATTATTATTATTACTAACGCCATTAGCAAATAACGGAGACAGTATTATTATTATTACTAACGCCATGAGCAAATAACGGAGACAGTATTATTATTACTACTAACGCCATGAGCAAATAACGGAGACAGTATTATTATTACTACTAACGCCATGAGCGAATAACGGAGACAGTATTATTATTATTACTAACGCCATGAGCGAATAACGGAGACAGTATTATTATTATTACTACTAACACCATGAGCGAATAACGGAGACAGTATTATTATTATTACTAACGCCATGAGCGAATAACGGACACAGTATTATTATTATTACCAACGCCATGAGCGAATAACGGACACAGTATTATTATTATTACTAACACCATGAGCAAATAACGGACACAGTATTATTATTACTACTAACGCCATGAGCGAATAACGGACACAGTATTATTATTACTACTAACGCCATGAGCGAATAACGGAGACAGTATTATTATTATTACTAACACCATGAGCAAATAACGGAGACCGTATTATTATTACTAACACCATGAGCGAATAACGGAGACAGTATTATTATTATTATTATTATTATTATTATTACTAACGCCATTAGCAAATAACGGAGACAGTATTATTATTATTACTAACGCCATGAGCGAATAACGGAGACAGTATTATTATTACTACTAACACCATGAGCAAATAACGGACACAGTATTATTATTACTACTAACGCCATGAGCGAATAACGGAGACAGTATTATTATTACTACTAACGCCATGAGCGAATAACGGACACAGTATTATTATTACTACTAACGCCATGAGCGAATAACGGACACAGTATTATTATTATTACTAACACCATGAGCAAATAACGGACACAGTATTATTATTACTACTAACGCCATGAGCGAATAACGGAGACAGTATTATTATTATTCCTAACACCATGAGCAAATAACGGAGACAGTATTATTATTATTACTAACGCCATGAGCGAATAACGGAGACAGTATTATTATTATTATTATTATTACTAACGCCATGAGCGAATATCGGAGACAGTATTATTATTACTACTAACGCCATGAGCAAATAACGGAGACAGTATTATTATTACTACTAACGCCATGAGCGAATAACGGAGACAGTATTATTATTATTACTAACGCCATGAGCGAATAACGGAGACAGTATTATTATTATTACTACTAACACCATGAGCGAATAACGGAGACAGTATTATTATTATTACTAACGCCATGAGCGAATAACGGACACAGTATTATTATTATTACCAACGCCATGAGCGAATAACGGACACAGTATTATTATTATTACTAACACCATGAGCAAATAACGGACACAGTATTATTATTACTACTAACGCCATGAGCGAATAACGGAGACAGTATTATTATTATTACTAACACCATGAGCAAATAACGGAGACAGTATTATTATTATTACTAACACCATGAGCGAATAACGGAGACAGTATTATTATTATTATTATTATTATTACTAACGCCATTAGCAAATAACGGAGACAGTATTATTATTATTACTAACGCCATGAGCAAATAACGGAGACAGTATTATTATTACTACTAACGCCATGAGCAAATAACGGAGACAGTATTATTATTACTACTAACGCCATGAGCGAATAACGGAGACAGTATTATTATTATTACTAACGCCATGAGCGAATAACGGAGACAGTATTATTATTATTACTACTAACACCATGAGCGAATAACGGAGACAGTATTATTATTATTACTAACGCCATGAGCGAATAACGGACACAGTATTATTATTATTACCAACGCCATGAGCGAATAACGGACACAGTATTATTATTATTACTAACACCATGAGCAAATAACGGACACAGTATTATTATTACTACTAACGCCATGAGCGAATAACGGACACAGTATTATTATTACTACTAACGCCATGAGCGAATAACGGAGACAGTATTATTATTATTACTAACACCATGAGCAAATAACGGAGACCGTATTATTATTATTACTAACACCATGAGCGAATAACGGAGACAGTATTATTATTATTATTATTATTATTATTACTAACGCCATTAGCAAATAACGGAGACAGTATTATTATTATTACTAACGCCATGAGCGAATAACGGAGACAGTATTATTATTATTATTATTATTACTAACGCCATGAGCAAATAACGGACACAGTATTATTATTACTACTAACGCCATGAGCAAATAACGGAGACAGTATTATTATTACTACTAACGCCATGAGCAAATAACGGAGACAGTATTATTATTATTACTAACGCCATGAGCAAATAACGGAGACAGTATTATTATTATTACTAACACCATGAGCGAATAACGGAGACAGTATTATTATTATTACTAACGCCATGAGCGAATAACGGAGACAGTATTATTATTATTATTATTACTAACGCCATGAGCAAAAAACGGAGACAGTATTATTATTATTACTAACGCCATGAGTGAATAACGGAGACAGTATTATTATTATTACTAACGCCATGAGCGAATAACGGAGACAGTATTATTATTACTACTAACGCCATGAGTGAATAACGGAGACAGTATTATTATTATTACTAACGCCATGAGTGAATAACGGAGACAGTATTATTATTATTACTAACGCCATGAGCGAATAACGGAGACAGTATTATTATTATTACTAACGCCATGAGCGAATAACGGAGACAGTATTATTATTATTACTAACGCCATGAGCGAATAACGGAGACAGTATTATTATTATTACTAACGCCATGAGCGAATAACGGAGACAGTATTATTATTACTAACGCCATGAGAGAATAACGGAGACAGTATTATTATTATTACTAACGCCATGAGCGAATAACGGAGACAGTATTATTACTATTATTATTATTACTAACGCCATTAGCAAATAACGGAGATGGTATTATTACTATTATTATTACTATTATTATTACTACTAACGCCATGAGCGAATAACGGAGGCAGTATTATTATTACTAACGCCATGAGCGAATAACGGAGACAGTATTATTATTATTATTACTAACGCCATGAGCGAATAACGGAGACAGTATTATTATTATTATTATTATTACTAACGCCATTAGCAAATAACGGAGACGGTATTATTACTATTATTATTACTATTATTATTACTACTAACGCCATGAGCGAATAACGGAGGCAGTATTATTATTATTACTAACGCCAGGAGCAAATAACTGAGACAGGTATTATTATTACTAACGCCATGAGCAAATAACGGAGACAGTATTATTATTATTACTAACACCATGAGCGAATAACGGAGACAGTATTATTATTATTACTAACGCCATGAGCGAATAACGGAGACAGTATTATTATTATTACTAACACCATGAGCAAATAACGGAGACAGTATTATTATTATTACTAACGCCATGAGCGAATAACGGAGGCAGTATTATTATTATTACTAACGCCATGAGCAAATAACGGAGACAGTATTATTATTATTATTACTAACGCCATGAGCGAATAACGGAGACAGTATTATTATTATTACTAACGCCATTAGCGAATAACGGAGACAGTATTATTATTATTACTAACGCCATGAGCGAATAACGGAGACAGTATTATTATTATTACTAACGCCATGAGCGAATAACGGAGACAGTATTATTATTACTACTAACGCCATGAGCGAATAACGGAGACAGCATTATTATTACTAACACCATGAGCGAATAACGGAGACAGTATTATTATTATTACTAACGCCATGAGCAAATAACGGACACAGTATTATTATTATTACTAACACCATGAGCGAATAACGGAGACAGTATTATTATTACTACTAACGCCATGAGCGAATAACGGAGACAGCATTATTATTACTACTAACGCCAGGAGCGAATAACGGAGACAGTATTATTACTATTATTATTACTATTATTATTACTACTAACGCCATGAGCGAATAACGGAGACAGTATTATTACTACTAACGCCATGAGCGAATAACGGAGACAGTATTATTATTACTACTAACGCCATGAGCGAATAACGGAGACAGTATTATTATTATTATTACTAACGCCATGAGCGAATAACGGAGACAGTATTATTATTATTACTAACGCCATGAGCGAATAACGGAGACAGTATTATTATTATTACTAACGCCATGAGCGAATAACGGAGACAGTATTATTATTACTACTAACGCCATGAGCGAATAACGGAGACAGCATTATTATTACTAACACCATGAGCGAATAACGGAGACAGTATTATTATTATTACTAACGCCATGAGCAAATAACGGACACAGTATTATTATTATTACTAACACCATGAGCAAATAACGGAGACAGTATTATTATTACTACTAACGCCATGAGCGAATAACGGAGACAGCATTATTATTACTAACACCATGAGCGAATAACGGAGACAGTATTATTATTATTACTAACGCCATGAGCAAATAACGGACACAGTATTATTATTATTACTAACACCATGAGCGAATAACGGAGACAGCATTATTATTACTACTAACGCCATGAGCGAATAACGGACACAGTATTATTATTATTACTAACACCATGAGCGAATAACGGACACAGTATTCTTATTATTACTAACGCCATGAGCGAATAACGGAGGCAGTATTATTATTATTACTAACGCCAGGAGCGAATAACGGAGACAGTATTATTATTACTAACGCCATGAGCAAATAACGGACACAGTATTATTATTATTACTAACGCCAGGAGCGAATAACGGAGACAGTATTATTATTACTATTATTATTATTATTACTAACGCCATGAGCGAATAACGGAGACAGTATTATTATTATTATTATTATTATTATTACTAACGCCATGAGCGAATAACGGAGACAGTATTATTATTATTATTATTATTACCAACGCCATGAGCAAATAACGGACACAGTATTATTATTACTACTAACGCCATGAGCAAATAACGGAGACAGTATTATTATTATTACTAACACCATGAGCAAATAACGGAGATAGTATTATTATTACTACTAACGCCATGAGCGAATAACGGAGACAGTAGTATTATTATTATTACCAACGCCATGAGCAAATAACGGAGACAGTATTATTATTATTACTAACACCATGAGCAAATAACGGAGACAGGTATTATTATTACTAACACCATGAGCGAATAACGGAGACAGTATTATTATTATTATTATTATTATTATTATTACTAACGCCATGAGCGAATAACGGAGACAATATTATTATTACTACTAACGCCATGAGCGAATAACGGAGACAGTATTATTATTATTATTATTACCAACGCCATGAGCAAATAACGGACACAGTATTATTATTACTACTAACGCCATGAGCAAATAACGGAGACAGTATTATTATTATTACTAACACCATGAGCAAATAACGGAGATAGTATTATTATTATTACTAACGCCATGAGCGAATAACGGAGACAGTAGTATTATTATTATTACCAACGCCATGAGCAAATAACGGAGACAGTATTATTATTATTACTAACACCATGAGCAAATAACGGAGACAGTATTATTATTATTATTATTATTATTATTATTATTACTAACGCCATGAGCGAATAACGGAGACAGTATTATTATTATTATTATTATTATTATTACTAACGCCATGAGCGAATAACGGAGACAATATTATTATTACTACTAACGCCATGAGCGAATAACGGAGACAGTATTATTATTATTACTAACGCCATGAGCGAATAACAGAGACAGTAGTATTATTATTACCAACGCCATGAGCAAATAACGGAGACAGTATTATTATTATTACTAACACCATGAGCGAATAACGGAGACAGTATTATTATTATTACTAACGCCATGAGCGAATAACGGAGACAGTATTATTATTATTACTAACACCATGAGCGAATAACGGAGACAGTATTATTATTATTATTATTATTACTAACGCCATGAGCAAATAACGGAGACAGTATTATTATTATTACTAACACCATGAGCAAATAACTGAGACAATATTATTACTATTATTATTACTATTATTATTACTAACGCCATGAGCGAATAACGGAGACAGTATTATTATTATTACTAACGCCATGAGCAAATAACGGAGACAGTATTATTATTACTAACGCCATGAGCGAATATCGGAGACAGTATTATTATTATTACTAACGCCATGAGCGAATAACGGAGACAGTATTATTATTATTACTAACGCCATGAGCGAATAACGGAGACAGTATTATTATTATTATTATTACTAACGCCATGAGCGAATATCGGAGACAGTATTATTATTATTACTAGCGCCATGAGCGAATAACCGAGACAGTATTATTATTATTACTAACGCCATGAGCGAATAACGGAGACAGTATTATTATTATTATTACTAACGCCATGAGCGAATATCGGAGACAGTATTATTATTATTACTAACGCCATGAGCGAATAATGGAGACAGTATTATTATTAACGCCATGAGCGAATAACCGGTAATGTACTGACCCAAGAACACACACGCAGATTTACATCTAATGTACTGACCCAACTCACACGAAGGGATACATCAGTACATTAGATGTAATACTGCGTTTGTGTGTTGGGTCTGTACATTAGATGTAATACTGTGTGTGTGTGCGCGCACGCATTGGCTTTAACACTGTGTGTGTGCATGTGTTGGGTCAGTACATTGGATGTAATTGTGTGTGTGTGTGTGCGCGCGCATTGGATTTAACAGTGTGTGTGTGTATGCGTGTGTTGGGTCAGTACATTGGATGTAACACTGCGTGTGTTGGGTGAGCACATTGGATGTAACACTGCGTGTGTGTGTTGGGTAAAAAACAGAGAAAATACTGTGCGCTACTATCTAACCCAGAATATGGAATATAAATAAAGTGCAGTGACTAAACCACATAAATAAGTGACCAAGAAATAAATCACAATAACCACAGTGAGGGTGTATATATGAAGAAATTATATCACATAACCGTGTATTTGTAGAGGCGTCTGCTGCTATAAACACAGGGGGTGGCTCAGCACCCCCCACACTCTAAGAAATGGAAACAAAAGAAACAGCGCACAACGCCAAATAGTGAAGCAAGTAATGCTATATATTAGTAATTACAGGGTAATAAATCTGCGTACATCAAAACAGTGGAATAGGTGCATTTAGTGTGTTTCACACAAGTTACCACTCAGCAACTGTTGTCAGAAGAGTCTGCAGCTTGCTTCTCTCAGCGGGGGCGCTACGTTGGTTCAGGAGCAGGATTAATGTCCAAAACCCCTCATCCCGCAGTACATCGCTCCCAAGGGGATTTCCCTTTACAGCAACCACGCTCCGTTGCAGGTATTGGTGCTTGGTGGGACCGCTCGCGCTTCCAAGCCGTCTGGTGCAGCTCGTGTGGCTCAGCGAGCAGATCCACTGTACGGGGGTGAGACCTCAGCTCTGCGAGTGTATCCTTGCAGAGCTGAGGTCTCACCCTCGTACAGTGGATCTGCTCGCTGAGCCACACGAGCTGCACCAGACGGCTTGGAAGCGCGAGCGGTCCCACCAAGCACCAATACCTGCAACGGAGCGTGGTTGCTGTAAAGGGAAATCCCCTTGGGAGCGATGTACTGCGGGATGAGGGGTTTTGGACATTAATCCTGCTCCTGAACCAACGTAGCGCCCCCGCTGAGAGAAGCAAGCTGCAGACTCTTCTGACAACAGTTGCTGAGTGGTAACTTGTGTGAAACACACTAAATGCACCTATTCCACTGTTTTGATGTACGCAGATTTATTACCCTGTAATTACTAATATATAGCATTACTTGCTTCACTATTTGGCGTTGTGCGCTGTTTCTTTTGTTTCCATTTCTTAGTGTGTGTGTTGGGTCCGTACATTGGATGTGGCACTGTGTGCGTGTGTGTTGGGTGAGTACATTGGATGTAACTCTGTGTGCGTGTGTGTTGGGTGAGTACATTGGATGTAACACTGTGTGTGTGTGTTGGGTCAGTACATTGGATGTACACTGCGTGTGTGTTGGGTCAATACATTGGATGTAACACTGTATGCGTGTGTGTGTGTGTTGGGTGAGTACATTGGATGTAACACTGTATGCGTGTGTGTGTGTGTTGGGTGAGCACATTGGATGTAACATTGCGTGTGTGTGTTGGGTGAGCACATTGGATGTAACACTGTGTGCGTGTGTGTTGGGTCAGTACATTGGATGTAACACTATATACGTGTGTGTGTGTTGGGTGAGTACATTGGATGTAACACTGTGTGTGTGTGTGTTGGGTAAGTACATTGGATGTAACACTGCGTGTGTGTTCGGTGCGTACATTGGATGTAACACTGTGTGCGTGTGTGTTGGTTGAGTACATTGGATGTAACTGCGTGTGTGTTGGGTGAGTACATTGGCTGTAACTGCGTGTGTGTTGGGTGAGTACATTGGATGTAACACTGCGTGTGTGTTCGGTGCGTACATTGGATGTAACCCCGTGTGTGTGTGTGTTGGGTCAGTACATTGGATGTAACACTGCGTGTGTGTTGGGTGAGTACATTGGATGTAACACTGTGTGTGTGTGTGTGTGTTGGGTGAGTACATTGGATGTAACACTGCGTGTGTGTTCGGTGAGTACATTGGATGTAACCCTGTGTGTGTGTGTGTTGGGTAAGTACATTGGATGTAACACTGCGTGTGTGTTGGGTGAGTACATTGGATGTAACACTGTGTGTGTGTGTGTGTGTGTGTGTGTGTGTGTGTGTGTGTGTGTGTGTGTGTGTGTGTGTGTGTTGGGTGAGTACATTGGATGTAACACTGCGTGTGTTTTGGGTGAGTACATTGGATGTAACACTGTGTGTGTGTGTGTGTTGGGTGAGTACATTGGATGTAACACTATGCGTGTGTGTGATGGGTGAGTACATTGGATGTAACACTGTGTGTGTGTGTGTTGGGCGAGTACATTGGAGGTAACACTGTGTGTGTGTGTGTGTGTGTGTGTGTGTTGGGTGAGTACATTGGATGTAACACTGTGTGTGTGTGTGTGTTGGGCGAGTACATTGGAGGTAACACTGTGTGTGTGTGTGTGTGTGTGTGTGTGTGTGTGTGTGTGTGTGTGTGTGTGTGTGTTGGGTGAGTACATTGGATGTAACACTGTGTGTGTGTGTGTTGGGTGAGTACATTGGATGTAACACTGTGTGTGTGTGTGTTGGGTGAGTACATTGGATGTAACACTGATGTGTGTGTTGGGTGAGTACATTGGATGTAACACTGTGTGTGTGTGTGTTGGGTGAGTACATTGGATGTAACACTGTGTGTGTGTGTGTGTGTGTGTGTGTTGGGTGAGTACATTGGATGTAACAGTGTGTGTGTGTGTGTGTGTGTGTGTGTGTGTGTGTGTGTGTGTGTGTGTGTGTGTGTGTGTGTGTTGGGTGAGTACATTGGATGTAACAGTGTGTGTGTGTGTGTGTGTGTGTTGGGTGAGTACATTGGATGTAACACTGTGTGTGTGTGTGTGTGTGTGTGTGTGTGTGTGTGTGTGTGTGTGTGTGTGTGTGTGTGTTGGGTGAGTACATTGGATGTAACAGTGTGTGTGTGTGTGTGTGTGTGTGTGTGTGTGTGTGTGTGTGTGTGTGTGTGTGTGTGTGTGTTGGGTGAGTACATTGGATGTAACTGTGTGTGTGTGTGTGTGTGTGTGTGTGTGTGTGTGTGTGTGTGTGTTGGGTGAGTACATTGGATGTAACTGTGTGTGTGTGTGTGTGTGTGTGTGTGTGTGTGAGTACATTGGATGTAACAGTGTGTGTGTGTGTGTGTGTGTGTGTGTGTGTGTGTGTGTGTGTGTGTGTGTGTGTGTGTGTGTGTGTGTGTGTGTGTGTGTGTGTGTGTGTGTGTGTGTGTGTGTGTGTGTGTGGGTGAGTACATTGGATGTAACAGTGTGTGTGTGTGTGTGTACATTGGATGTAACACTGTGTGTGTGTGTGTGTGTTGGGTGAGTACATTGGATGTAACACTGTGTGTGTGTGTGTTGGGTGAGTACATTGGATGTAACACTGTGTGTGTGTGTGTGTGTGTTGGGTGAGTACATTGGATGTAACACTGTGTGTGTGTGTGTGTGTTGGGTGAGTACATTGGATGTAACACTGTGTGTGTGTGTGTGTGTGTACATTGGATGTAACACTGTGTGTGTGTGTGTGTGTGTACATTGGATGTAACACTGTGTGTGTGTTGGGTGAGTACATTGGATGTAACACTGTGTGTGTTGGGTGAGTACATTGGATGTAACACTGTGTGTGTGTGTGTGTGTGTGTGTGTGTGTGTGTGTGTGTGTGTGTGTGTGTGTGTGTGTGTGTGTGTGTGTGTGTGTACATTGGATGTAACCCTGTGTGTGTGTGTGTGTGTGTGTTGGGTGAGTACATTGGATGTAACACTGTGTGTGTGTGTGTGTGTGTGTGTGTGTGTGTGTGTGTGTGTGTGTGTGTGTGTGTGTGTGTGTGTGTGTGTGTGTGTGTGTGTGTGTGTTGGGTGAGTACATTGGATGTAACCCTGCGTGTCTCTCTGTCATGGCATTATTACATTGTATAACTGCCTGTCTGTCCCCTGCAGATAAGGTTTTGTTCATGACGACGGCGGTGGATCTGGTTATTACCGAGGTGCAGGAGCCGGTGCGTTTCCTTTTGGAGACCAAGGTGCGCGTTTGTTCTCCCAATGAGCGGCTCTTCTGGCCTTTCAGCAAACGCAGCTCCACGGAAAACTTCTTCCTCAAACTCAAACAGGTAATATTATTGTGGGAAGCCTGCGCCCTCTTCTGATGCATGCGGCACTGTACATTGGTGATGAGTATAGTGTTGTACCAGGTAGTGAGTTTGGGAAAAAACGGGTAACGGGCACCTGGCTAAAATCAATAGTTCTACGCCGGCGTGGGACAGCAGGAATCCATCCCACAGCACCGCAGCAGATAAGGTGTGTGTGTGTGTGTGTGTGTGTGTGTGTGTGTGTGTGCCGCCGGGGAACCATTTGACCGGAGCAGGAGTGTTCCTATTGGACAGCCGTCTATTCAATAGGAACGCTCCTGCTCCGGTCACATGGTTCCCCGGCTCACACACTGCTTACCTGCTGCGGTGCTGTGGAATGGATTCCTGCTGTCCCACGCCGGCTGAAGACACTTCCGATGCTGCCACCGCCACAGGACCTCTGCTGCTGTTCCTAGATGTCACTCGCTGAAAGGTAAGAAAGATAAGTAATAAGATTATTTTCAGCTACTCTGACATTACCCGGCGCCGGGTAAGGGGCCACTTCTTAGTTGCCAGGTCCGGGTAGCTGGAAATGTGCCAGGTGCCGGGTAATTCCGGGTACTTGGTACACCACTAGCTGAGTATCTTGCTGACTTTGCAGATGGGGGCATTCCTTAAGGTTGGAGGAAAGGAGATTTCACCAGCAACAAAGGAAAGGGTTCTTTACAGTAAGGGCGGTTACAGTGTGGAATTCATTACCCATGGAGACTGTGATGGCAGATACAATAGATTTGTTCAAAAAAAGGTTGTACATCTTTTTAGATAGGAAAAGTATACAGGGATATACCAAATAAGTAAACATGGGAAGGATGTTGATCCAGGGATTAATCCGACTGCCAATTCTTGGAATCAGGAAGGAATTATTTTCCCCTTATGAGATATCATTGGATGACATGACACTGGGGTTTTGTGTTTGTCTTCCTCTGGATCAATAAGAAAGTATAGATATAGTGTCCTGGAACAGGATTCTCTATTTTTGTTCCCCCTGTTTCTCAACCCCCCTCCCCCCCCCCCCTTTGCAGCTCTGCCTGCTAGCCCTTTATTTGGATGTAAGGCTACGTCTATACTAACTCAGACGGAGCGCAGGGGAGGCGCACCCACGCTGCGCGATCACATGTATTGTCCTCTTTGAGACTGTCTATAGATGGCGCCAGAGCGCACATCAGACAGAGCTCTAAACGCCGCGAAATTGAAGAAGACAGAGGCAAGTGATTTATTGCGCGATAGCATGATCACGTGACCTGTCTCCTCCAATCAAAGTGAAACTATATTTTCAAAGTGACGCCATTTTTTTGGGGGGGTATGCCGGTGGCAAACACACACACAACACAAACAACATACACAACACACACAAAATTAAAGTTAATTTCCAGACCGGGGGAAGTGAACTTGTCTGCCCAGGGCTTCAGATGCTGAATCTGAAAAAATGCCCGTGGATCAGGATGTGAGGTAGGGAAGTGACGTCCCCGCCGGAACATCATTGCCACGCCTCCAAATCTTTATTGCCACGCCCCCAAATCGCGCCCCGCTAAAATACTCTGCAAAGCTATGAAAACGCTCAGGCTTTAGCAAGAGTATCGCAGCGTGGGTGCGCCTCTGTCCCGCTCCGTCTGCGTTAGTATAGACGTAGCCTAAGCTTTCCCTGCAGCTATCACTCCCAGTGCAGGGGGGAATGGATACATTTAGATACTTCCCAATTCTCCAGCCTGCTAGAAGTTGGTTGCTGTGACAACCCCTTTAATTCCCCTTTCCAAATGTACTTTTCCATCCTCCCCTGTCTGTATTCAGAGGTAGCTTAGCCCTGTCCCTATTCCTGTGTGACAAACATGGCACACTTCCTCTTCCTATCCAGCTACTGAGTGAGTGCTACCATTCTTACCGACTCCCTTGCAAAGCAATGCGTGTGACCGTCCCTTGATACAGAAGCACTTCACATAGAGAAGCGCTCTCTACTTCACATAGAGAAGCGCTCTCTACTTCACATAGAGAAGCGCTCTCTACTTCACATAGAGAAGCGCTCTCTACTTCACATAGAGAAGCGCTCTCTACTTCACATAGAGAAGCGCTCTCTACTTCACATAGAGAAGCGCTCTCTACCTACACATAGAGAAGCGCTCTCTACTTCACATAGAGAAGCGCTCTCTACTTCACATAGAGAAGCGCTCTCTACCTACACATAGAGAAGCGCTCTCTACTTCACATAGAGAAGCCCTCTCTACCTACACATAGAGAAGCGCTCTCTACCTACACATAGAGAAGCCCTCTCTACCTACACAACAACACCCACAAGAACCTTTAATTTCTGTAACTCCCTCAATAAAGTTAAGAAAATACAAAAGGACTTGTTGTGCTTTTAAAGGGGGATGAGTTCAGCTATCTGGCCATCCTTATATCTACAGTAGCATATAACCCTGTGACTACAGAAGATATAGGATAAAGTATCTGTTTAGCATGGGGGTGGACTTGGGCGTCTGTCTTTTTTTCAAGCTTAGCCACATTATTTATACATTATATATTTCATCTTTAAGGTTAGCCCAGGCAGTGCTGATACGCTGTGTGATACGCTGTGTAATAAGCAGGCTGTGCTGAAACCTGTGCAATACGCAGGCTGTGCTGAAACCTGTGTAATACGCAGGCTGTGCTGAAACCTGTGTAATACGCAGGCTGTGCTGAAACCTGTGTAATACGCAGGCTGTGCTGATACACTGTGTAATACGCAGGCTGTGCTGATACGCTGTGTAATACGCAGGCTGTGCTGAAAACTGTAATATGCAGGCAGAAGCTTTTAGGGGTCCATGGTAAAATGGACAAGAAGTAAAAGGTGACACTGTGTGCTAATTTGCATGTCATTACCCAGAATCCCTTGCTGCAGTGGAAGCACTGCATGCTGGGAGATAATGGAGAAAGGCGGGGGTGCAGACCTGTCAGACACGTGAATGTGCTCACATGCGGGATTTTAATTTGCTGGATCTTTAAGCTTCGAATGTCATTGCGCTGCGATACTCTGGGTATCTTTAATCTGTGTGTGTGTGTGTGTGTGTGTGTGTGTGTGTGTGAGTGTGAGTGTGTGTGAGAGAGATATCTCTGGGTATCTTTAATCTGTGTGTGTGTGAGATATCTCTGGGTATCTTTAGTGTGTGTGTGTGTGTGTGTGTGTGTGTGTGTGTGTGTGTGTGTGTGTGTGTGTGTGTGTGTGTGTGTGTGTGTGTGTGTGTGTGTGAGTGTGTGTGAGAGAGATATCTCTGGGTATCTTTAATCTGTGTGTGTGTGTGAGATATCTCTGGGTATCTTTAGTGTGTGTGTGTGTGTGTGTGTGTGTGTGTGTGTGTGTGTGATAACTCTGGATATCTTTACTCTCTCTGTGTGTGATATCTCTGGGTATCTTTAATCTGTGTGTGTGTGTGTGTGTGTGTGTGTGTGTGATATCTCTGGGTATCTTTATTCTCTGTGTGTGATATCTCTGGGTATCTTTAATCTGTGTGTGTGTGTGTGTGTGTGTGTGTGTGTGTGTGTGTGTGTGTGTGTGTGTGTGTGTGTGTGTGTGTGTGTGTGTGTGTGATAACTCTGGATATCTTTATTCTCTCTGTGTGTGATATCTCTGGGTATCTTTAATCTGTGTGTGTGTGTGTGTGTGTGTGTGTGTGATATCTCTGGGTATCTTTATTCTCTGTGTGTGATATCTCTGGGTATCTTTAATGTGTGTGTGTGTGTGTGTGTGTGTGTGTGTGTGTGTGTGTGTGTGTGTGTGTGTGTGTGTGTGTGTGTGTGTGTGTGTGTGTGTGTGATATCTCTGGGTATCTTTAATCTGTGTGTGTGTGTGAGTGATATCTCTGGGTATCTTTATTCTTTCTGTGTGTGATATCTCTGGGTATCTTTAATCTGTGTGTGTGTGTGTGTGAGTGATATCTCTGGGTATCTTTAATCTGTGTGTGTGTGTGTGATCTCTGGGTATCTTTAATCTGTGTGTGTGTGTGATCTCTGGGCATCTTTAATCTGTGTCTGTGTGTGTGTGTGTGATCTCTGGGTATCTTTAATCTGTGTGTGATATCTCTGGGTATCTTCTGGATATCTCTGGATATCTTCTGTGTGTGTGTGTGTGTGTGTGATATCTCTGGGTATCTTTAATCTGTGTGTGTGTGTGTGTGTGTGATATCTCTGGGTATCTTTTAATCTGTGTGTGTGTGTGTGTGTGTGTGTGTGTGTGTGTGTGTGTGTGTGTGTGTGTGTGTGTGTGTGATATCTCTGGGTATCTTTAATCTGTGTGTGTGTGTGTGTGTGTGTGTGTGAGATATCTCTGGGTATCTTTAATCTGTTTTGTGTGTGTGTGTGTGATATCCCTGGGTATCTTTAATCTGTGTGTGCGTGTGTGACATCTCTGGGTATCTTTAGTGTGTGTGTGATATCTCTGGGTATCTTTAATCTGTGTGTGTGTGTATGTGTGTGTGTGTGTGTGATATCTCTGGGTATCTTTAATCTGTGTGAAGTCTCATTTTTACTCATTTATCATCGCTCTTTTCCTTCCTACCGAACCCCCTCATTCTCCGACCTTTAAATCCCAGACGATTATTGTTTTCTGATAAATTATTAATTGAGAAGTGTTTAAGCAGAAGGGCGCCCTGCGGTTTATTCTGCAATGTCCTATTCTACATGCAGGATGCACCGGGTGTTTCAGGGTCACGCTTCACAGGAGGATCCTGGTCTGTCATAGCATGTAAAGTTCAGGGCAGTGACTCTGGGGACAATCAAATCTCCACTGATTGACACATTGTACATTGTACACCTTCAGCACAATGTCACAGTCCTGGGCTGTTCTCCTGATAATAAAACAGCGTGCAAAATGTCCAGTTGTCCAGCGGCATTCTTTATAAAGGCTGGGAAAATGTCTTCCTTGATAAACACAATCCCAGCAAGCTCAGAACCCCAAAACCCACCACATCATGCGTCTGTGTGCCTCTGTCTGTGTGCCTCTGTCTGTGTGCCTCTGTCTGTGTGCCTCTGTCTGTGTGCCTCTGTCTGTGTGCCTCTGTCTGTGTGCCTCTGTCTGTGTGCCTCTGTCTGTGTGCCTCTGTCTGTGTGCCTCTGTCTGTGTGCCTCTGTCTGTGTGCCTCTGTCTGTGTGCCTCTGTCTGTGTGCCTCTGTCTGTGTGCCTCTGTCTGTGTGCCTCTGTCTGTGTGCCTCTGTCTGTGTGCCTCTGTCTGTGTGCCCCTGTCTGTGTGCCCCTGTCTGTGTGCCCCTGTCTGTGTGCCCCTGTCTGTGTGCCCCTGTCTGTGTGCCCCTGTCTGTGTGCCCCTGTCTGTGTGCCCCTGTCTGTGTGCCCCTGTCTGTGTGCCCCTGTCTGTGTGCCCCTGTCTGTGTGCCCCTGTCTGTGTGCCCCTGTCTGTGTGCCCCTGTCTGTGTGCCCCTGTCTGTGTGCCCCTGTCTGTGTGCCCCTGTCTGTGTGCCCCTGTCTGTGTGCCCCTGTCTGTGTGCCCCTGTCTGTGCGCCCCTGTCTGTGCGCCCCTGTCTGTGCGCCCCTGTCTGTGCGCCCCTGTCTGTGCGCCTCTGTCTGTGTCAAAAGGGGTGCTACTGAGTGTGGCCAAATGTATACAGCAGACAGAAAAGCCCAACGCTACATCCAATGTGACAAAAATACACCGTGAAATACTTATATATTCTCGTGAGTAAGGGTCATTTAGTTAAACCCTTTGGCCAAAGCGCTATAAGCCTGCAGCCACGTCACGGCATGACCAGTATGCAGCCACGTCACGGCATGACCAGTATGCAGCCACGTCACGGCATGACCAGTATGCAGCCACGTCACGGCATGACCAGTATGCAGCCACGTTTTGACCAGTATGCAGCCACGTCACGGCATGACCAGTATGCAGCCACGTCACGGCATGACCAGTATGCGGCCACGTCACGGCATGACCAGTATACGGCCACGTCACGGCATGACCAGTATGCGGCCACGTCACGGCATGACCAGTATGCGGCCACGTCACGGCATGACCAGTATGCGGCCACGTCACGGCATGACCAGTATGCGGCCACGTCACGGCATGACCTGTATGCGGCCACGTCACGGCATGACCAGTATGCGGCCACGTCACGGCATGACCAGTATGCGGCCACGTCACGGCATGACCAGTATGCGGCCACGTCACGGCATGACCAGTATGCGGCCACGTCACGGCATGACCAGTATGCGGCCACGTCACGGCATGACCAGTATGCAGCCACGTCTCTGGCATGACCAGTATGCGGCCACGTCACGGCATGACCAGTATGCGGCCACGTCACGGCATGACCAGTATGCGGCCACGTCACGGCATGACCAGTATGCAGCCACGTCACTGCATGACCAGTATGCAGCCACGTCACTGCATGACCAGTATGCAGCCACGTCACGGCATGACCAGTATGCAGCCACGTCATGGCGTGACCAGTATGCAGCCACGTCACGGCATGACCAGTATGCAGCCACGTCACGGCATGACCAGTATGCGGCCACGTCACGGCATGACCAGTATGCGGCCACGTCACGGCATGACCAGTATGCAGCCACGCCACGGCATGACCAGTATGCAGCCACGTCACGGCATGACCTGTATGCAGGTGCTAACACCACCTGGTAAAATTCTCATTTACCTCTGCTGGAGGGAGCATGGCCACAATGGGCCTGTCCTGCACAGGAACATGGAAAAAAGCTGCCACTAATGTCTTCCGTGCCCGGTACTTTGTAAGGGTTTCTAGTGCCCTGCGCTTAGTTTCATGGGGGCTAGTTAAGATCAGCCTCTCGTAGTGACAGACAGAAGGATCTCAATAGAAATGCCAATGAATTAAGGGAAAATCTAATATTACAAACAAAACATGTCACTGGTTGTAACACAACACGCGTTAGTTACATATCTTTGAACGCGCGGCTATACAGGATCGGTATCTAATGGATCAGAACTTAAAAACAAGACTGATGAATGCAGATTAGATGGGAATGTTAAATGTCTGGTAACAGCAGACACGACTATCAGCAGGAGGGAACCCCCGTGTGTGTGTGTGTGTGTGTGTGTGTGTGTATGTGTATATATATATATATATATATCAGCAGGAGGGAAGCCCCATGGACGTGTGTGTGTGTGTGTGTGTATCAGCAGGAGGGAACCCCCAGGATGTGTGTGTGTGTGTGTGTGTGTATCAGCAGGAGGGAACCCCCAGGATGTGTGTGTGTGTGTATCAGCAGGAGGGAATCCCCATGGACGTGTGTGTGTGTGTGTGTGTGTGTGTATATCAGCGGGAGGGAAGCCCCAGGATGTGTGTGTGTATCAGCGGGAGGGAACCCCCCAGAGCGGGGGTGTGCGTATCAGCGGGAGGGAACCCCCAGGGCGGGGGTGTGTGTGTATCAGCGGGAGGGAACCCCCAGGGCGGGGGTGTGTGCGTATCAGCGGGAGGGAACCCCCAGAGCGGGGGTGTGCGTATCAGCGGGAGGGAACCCCCAGGGACGGCGGTGTGCGTATCAACGGGAGGGAACCCCCAGAGCGGGGGTGTGCGTATCAGCGGGAGGGAACCCCCAGGGACGGCGGTGTGCGTATCAGCGGGAGGGAACCCCCAGGGCGGGGGTGTGCGTATCAGCGGGAGGGAACCCCCAGGGCAGGGGTGTGCGTATCAGCGGGAGGGAACCCCCAGGGCGGGGGTGTGCGTATCAGCGGGAGGGAACCCCCAGGGCGGGGGCGTATCAGCGGGAGGGAACCCCCCAGGGCGGGGGTTTTTCCCTCAGCGGGAGGGAAGCCCCCAGAGCGGGGGTGCGTATCAGCGGGAGGGAACCCCCCAGAGCGGGGGTGTGCGTATCAGCGGGAGGGAACCCCCCAGAGCGGAGGTGTGCGTATCAACGGGAAGGAACCCCCAGGGCGGGGGTGTGCGTATCAGCGGGAGGGAACCCCCAGGGCGGGGGGCGTATCAGCGGGAGGGAACCCCCAGGGCGGGGGGCGTATCAGCGGGAGGGAACCCCCCAGGGCGGGGGTGTGCGTATCAGCGGGAGGGAACCCCCAGGGCGGGGGGCGTATCAGCGGGAGGGAACCCCCAGGGCGGGGGGCGTATCAGCGGGAGGGAACCCCCAGGGCGGGGGGCGTATCAGCGGGAGGGAACCCCCCAGGGCGGGGGTGTGTGTATCAGCGGGAGGGAACCCCCCAGAGCGGGGGTGTGTGTATCAGCGGGAGGGAACCCCCAGGGCGGGGGTGTGCGTATCAGCGGGAGGGAACCCCCAGGGCGGGGTGTGAGTATCAGCGGGAGGGAACCCCCAGGGCGGGGTGTGAGTTTCAGCGGGAGGGAACCCCCAGGGCGGGGGTGTGAGTATCAGCGGGAGGGAACCCCCAGGGCGGGGTGTGAGTATCAGCGGGAGGGAACCCCCAGGGCGGGGGTGTGTGTATCAGCGGGAGGGAACCCCCAGGGCGGGGGTGTGTGTATCAGCGGGAGGGACCCCCGGGCCTGAGCTGCCCTTTAATTCCCTGGACCAAAGCCCTGAGGTTGTAATGCACATACTAACCCCAGAATGCACATACTAACCCCAGAATGCACATACTAACCCCAGAATGCACATACTAACCCCAGAATGCACGTCCTTTTCTTCTCATCAACGTACTCCGTGTTACAGATCGAACGGAAGGAGCGCAAGAGTAACTGCGACACATTTTATGAGGTGCTCTGCTTAGAGAGCGAATCGGAGAGAGAGAGACGGAAAACCACGGCCAGTCCGTCCGTGCGGCTATCACAGTGCGGGTCACAAGGATCCAACATCCCGTCACCCCCTGAGGATGACGAGGAGGAAGGTAAGGAAGTGAACGTGGGAACGTGGCTTACGCTAGTGAGGAGGAGCTGCCGCTCTGGGTCATTCTGTTGGGGGGTGTATAGATGGATAAAGGCTGCAGGCAGCAGAGCTATTTCCTCTGTGATGAGCCAGCGGAGGTTTGTCTGTGGCTCTCGCATGCAGTCTGGACCCCGAGCAACTTACCGGTCACCCCGTGGGACCTGCATCTTTGTGGCTTTTGTATCCGCACAAACCGGACCCCGACAATGTGCTATAACCGCAGCTCCCCTCCTACATTACAATCTGCACGTCTGGAATTGGCACAGAAGGGTCACGCTGTATTAAGAAAGAACAGACACGGGTCAGACAGCATTATTCAGTATTCAAACAACCGTAAACTTTGCATTTTAGCGCCTTTTTTTTTTTTGGATGCAAAAAAAAGCGTTTGGGGTAGAAGGGTAATTTGTTTCAAGTTGCCCCATGGGAAGGTTTGGGTGACGACCTAATTAAAGCAGCAATACAGGTTTTATTTATTGTTTTATTTTGTTAATACAGGATTGAAGCAGGGTGGTCTCCAAACTGTGTTCATTTCAGCTCTTGGGACCCCTCGCTTTTGAGAGATAGCGCCGTATGGGGTACCGGTAACCCTGCAGGCAGGGAAGCCGAATTCAAAATGGATGAAATATTTGGACATCACCTTTGTCATGTTTATCTGAAACACTGAAAGAGAATTTGGAAAATATTTGATCTATATTTTTTTTCAAGCATGTATTGAGAAATTGTCTCCCTTTAAACTAACATGGTGGGGACGAAAAGCAATGCTTAGAATATAATTAACTTTATGCATAATGACCATTTTAAGGGTGTTCCCCCTTCCCTTTGGCAAAAAATTGTTTATCAGAATGAATAAACTAGTTTATCTGCTTTAATAAACCGCTTAGAATTACCGACTTCCAGCTGCATCATAATCGCTTTCTTACTGCGCCAAGCGTCAGGCCTCTAATCCAGATACTCCTACCTTGGTATTATTACTGTGCCAAGCGTCAGGCCTCTAATCCAGATACTCCTACCTTGGTATTATTACTGCACCAAGCATCAGGGATTTGATACAGATGCAACTGCCGGTTGTAGACTGCTTGCCAAAGCAAATCTGTGACCATCTCGCAGTAACTCGTGAGATGGTCCACAGCAGGCTGTATTGGCCCATCGGATTAACACAGCGGAGGTCCCTGCATTGAATGTGAATCCCAGCCTGGTAGGATTCACACACCGTGAGTCCCATTCAAATGCAGGGACCCCGCTGTGTAAATCCGATGGGCCACTAGTCTGGCTGCAGGAATCTCACAGCATGGGATGGGTTTAAGTGCAGAATTCTTAAGGCAAGCAGTCTATATCCTGCAGTTGTACTCCTACCTGGGTATTATTACTGCGCCAAGCGTCAGGTATCTAATCCAGATACTCCTACCTGGGTAGTTTTACTGCACCAAGCATCAGGTATCTAATCCAGATACTCCTACCTGGGTATTATTACTGCGCTAAGCGTCACGATTCTTATCCAGATACTCCTACCTGGGAATTACTTCGCCCTGCGTCAGGGCTCTAATCCTGATACTCCTACCTGGGTAGTTTTACTGCGCCAAGCATCAGGTATCTAATCCAGATACTTCTACCTGGGTATTATTACTGCGCCAAGCGTAAGGGCTCTAATCCAGATACTCCTACCTTGGAATTACTGCGCCCTGCGTCAGGGCTCTAATTCAGATACTCCTACCTTGGAATTACTGCGCCCTGCGTCAGGGCTCTAATTCAGATACTCCTACCTGGGTATTATTACTGTGCCAAGCGTCAGGGCTCTAATCCAGATACTCCTACCTGGGTATTATTACTGTGCCACGCGTCAGGATTGTAATCCAGATACTCCTACCTGGGTATTATTACTGCGCCCAGCGTCAGGGCTCTAATCCTGATACTCCTACCTGGGAATTACTGCGCCCAGCGTCGGGGCTCTAATCCGGGGCTCCTACCTGGGTATTATTACTCTGCCACGCGTCAGGATTCTAATCCAGATACTCCTACCATGGTATTATTACTTTGCCAAGCGTCAGCCCTCTAATTCAGATACTCCTACCTGGGTATTATTACTGCGCTAAGCAAAGCCCAGTATTTGTCCCATATAGAGATCCTTTTCGTGTTTTATTCTTGCATATAAATGTCAGACTTAACCCAATATTTATTGCCTCTCAAGGCTTTTTCGGATTTAGTTCAATGTTTTTATCCCATGTCTCCTAACTCTCTACAATTGCCTCTATGGGATAACATTTGATTTAAAATGGAAATATAATTTTTCTGCGCTCCCAGAAAACATCATATCCCTGGTCTCGCTGACTCCAATCTATGTCATATAGCTGGTCTCGCTGACTCCAATCTACGTCATATCGCTGGTCTCCCTGACTCCAATCTATGTCATATCTCTGGTCTCGCTGACTCCAATCTACGTCATATCTCTGGTCTCGCTGACTCCAATCTACGTCATATCTCTGGTCTCGCTGACTCCAATCTATGTCATATCTCTGGTCTCGCTGACTCCAATCTATGTCATATCTCTGGTCTCGCTGACTCCAATCTATGTCATATCTCTGGTCTCGCTGACTCCAATCTACGTCATATCGCTGGTCTCGCTGACTCCAAACTACGTCATATCGCTGGTCTCGCTGACTCCAATCTACGTTATATCGCTGGTCTCGCTGACTCCAATCTACGTCATATCCCTGGTCTCGCTGACTCCAATCTACGTCATATCGCTGGTCTCCCTGACTCCAATCTACGTCATATCGCTGGTCTCACTGACTCCAATCTACGTCATATCGCTGGTCTCGCTGACTCCAATCTACGTCATATCCCTGGTCTCGCTGACTCCAAACTACGTCATATCGCTGGTCTCCCTGACTCCAATCTACGTCATATCGCTGGTCTCGCAGACTCCAATCTATGTCATATCGCTGGTCTCGCTGACTCCAATCTACGTCATATCGCTGGTCTCGCTGACTCCAATCTACGTCATATCGCTGGTCTCGCTGACTCCAATCTACGTCATATCCCTGGTCTCGCTGACTCCAATCTACGTTATATCGCTGGTCTCGCTGACTCCAATCTACGTCATATCGCTGGTCTCGCAGACTCCAATCTACGTCATATCGCTGGTCTCGCTGACTGCAATCTACGTCATATCGCTGGTCTCGCTGACTCCAATCTACGTCATATCGCTGGTCTCGCTGACTCCAATCTACGTCATATCGCTGGTCTCGCTGACTCCAATCTACGTCATATCGCTGGTCTCGCAGACTCCAATCTACGTCATATCGCTGGTCTCGCTGACTCCAATCTACGTCATATCGCTGGTCTCGCAGACTCCAATCTACGTCATATCGCTGGTCTCGCTGACTCCAAACTACGTCATATCGCTGGTCTCGCTGACTCCAATCTGCGTCATATCGCTGGTCTCCCTGACTCCAATCTACGTCATATCGCTGGTCTCGCTGACTCCAATCTACGTCATATCGCTGGTCTCGCTGACTCCAATCTACGTCATATCGCTGGTCTCGCTGACTCCAATCTACGTCATATCGCTGGTCTCGCTGACTCCAATCTACGTCATATCGCTGGTCTCGCTGACTCCAATCTACGTCATATCGCTGGTCTCGCTGACTCCAATCTACGTCATATCGCTGGTCTCGCAGACTCCAATCTACGTCATATCGCTGGTCTCGCTGACTCCAATCTACGTCATATCGCTGGTCTCGCAGACTCCAATCTATGTCATATCGCTGGTCTCGCTGACTCCAATCTACGTCATATCGCTGGTCTCGCTGACTCCAATCTACGTCATATCGCTGGTCTCGCTGACTCCAATCTACGTCATATCCCTGGTCTCGCTGACTCCAATCTACGTTATATCGCTGGTCTCGCTGACTCCAATCTACGTCATATCGCTGGTCTCGCAGACTCCAATCTACGTCATATCGCTGGTCTCGCTGACTGCAATCTACGTCATATCGCTGGTCTCGCAGACTCCAATCTACGTCATATCGCTGGTCTCGCTGACTCCAATCTACGTCATATCGCTGGTCTCGCAGACTCCAATCTACGTCATATCGCTGGTCTCGCTGACTCCAATCTACGTCATATCGCTGGTCTCGATGACTCCAATCTACGTCATATCGCTGGTCTCGCTGACTCCAATCTACGTCATATCGCTGGTCTCGCTGACTCCAATCTACGTCATATCGCTGGTCTCGCAGACTCCAAACTACGTCATATCGCTGGTCTCGCTGACTCCAATCTACGTCATATCGCTGGTCTCCCTGACTCCAATCTACGTCATATCGCTGGTCTCCCTGACTCCAATCTACGTCATATCGCTGGTCTCGCTGACTCCAATCTACGTCATATCGCTGGTCTCGCTGACTCCAATCTACGTCATATCGCTGGTCTCGCTGACTCCAATCTACGTCATATCGCTGGTCTCGCTGACTCCAATCTACGTCATATCGCTGGTCTCGCTGTCTCCAATCTACGTCATATCACTGGTCTCGCAGACTGCAATCTACGTCATATCACTGGTCTCGCTGACTCCAATCTACGTCATATCGCTGGTCTCGCTGACTCCAATCTACGTTACTCCCATAGGGAGGAGTGGCTTAGAGCGTAAAGTCACTGAATGTGAAGCAGGAGAACCTGGTTCAATTCCCGGTGTCGGCTCCTTGTGACCTTGGGTAAGTCACTTTGTCTCCCTGTGCCTCAGGCACCAAAAACATAGATTGTAAGCTCCATGCGGCAGGGACCTGTGTCTGCAAAATGTCTCTGTAGAGCACTGCGTAAAACTAGCAGCGCTATACAAGAACAAACAATTATTATTATTATAACAAGGAAATTGGTACGTTTCTTATTTTCTGCGGCCCAACACCTTTAAAATGTTGGGCGTTCATGTGGAATAAAATGGGATGTGGTACAGAATTACAAACTCCTCTGAAACCCACGCCTGTTCTTTCTAGACGAACCATTTTAATGCGAGATATGCCGGGCCCTTTTGCTAGCCATAAGGTTTATTTCCATCCATTGGACAGACCGTCCTGTTCTCTCTCCCGCTGGTTGGTGGAGACGTGTGCGATTCGTATACAGTTATGACCGAGTATCTGTAATGAAACCGTCCACATGAAATACCCTCCAAGAAATGTATTCTCGGGAATGATTTCAAACTACGACTTTCTGATGGAAAGTTGTCCCTGGTTTTATTTCTCACTTTATCTCGCCCCCAGCGTCCTAACCTGTCGTTTTCTCTGCATTTTGTAATTGAACAAATATATTGTACACATATGTAGGCGATCTCATGTTTTCATTACATGCAGTGTTGTTTTAAGCACATCTTTTTGTATTTGTAATAATGTTAACAGTTGAAGAAGGAATTTGTGGGGTTTTTGTGTTTGTTTTTTTAATGTCGATTTATATATATTTTTCCTTTAATTTTTGTAACGTTTAAAAAAACAAAAAAAAAACACGATCAGGGCGATAAGGAACGGGGGATTTAGGTCAAAACCCAGAAAAAAAATAAATAAATCAACCAGTTCGAGGTGAATAGAAACGTCCCCGCGGTGCCCCCCTCTGCTGTGAGGTGAATAGAAACGTCCCGCGGTGCCTCCCTCTGCTGTGAGGTGAATAGAAACGTCCCGCGGTGCCCCCCTCTGCTGTGAGGTGAATAGAAACGTCCCGCGGTGCCCCCCTCTGCTGTGAGGTGAATAGAAACGTCCCGCGGTGCCTCCCTCTGCTGTGAGGTGAATAGACACGTCCCGCGGTGCCTCCCTCTGCTGTGAGGTGAATAGACACGTCCCTGCGGTGCCCCCCTCTGCTGTGAGGTGAATAGACACGTCCCCGCGGTGCCTCCCTCTGCTGTGAGGTGAATAGAAACGTCCCGCGGTGCCTCCCTCTGCTGTGAGGTGAATAGAAACGTCCCGCGGTGCCTCCCTCTGCTGTGAGGTGAATAGACACGTCCCGCGGTGCCTCCCTCTGCTGTGAGGTGAATAGACACGTCCCCGTGGTGCCCCCCTCTGCTGTGAGGTGAATAGACACGTCCCGCGGTGCCCCCCTCTGCTGTGAGGTGAATAGAAACGTCCCGCGGTGCCCCCCTCTGCTGTTAGGTGAATAGACACGTCCCGCGGTGCCCCCCTCTGCTGTGAGGTGAATAGACACGTCCCGCGGTGCCTCCCTCTGCTGTGAGGTGAATAGACACGTCCCGCGGTGCCCCCCTCTGCTGTGAGGTGAATAGACACGTCCCGCGGTGCCTCCCTCTGCTGTGAGGTGAATAGACACGTCCCGCGGTGCCTCCCTCTGCTGTGAGGTGAATAGAAACGTCCCGCGGTGCCCCCCTCTGCTGTGAGGTGAATAGAAACGTCCCGCGGTGCCTCCCTCTGCTGTGAGGTGAATAGAAACGTCCCGCGGTGCCCCCCTCTGCTGTGAGGTGAATAGACACGTCCCGCGGTGCCCCCCTCTGGTGTGAGGTGAATAGACACGTCCCGCGGTGCCTCCCTCTGCTGTGAGGTGAATAGAAACGTCCCGCGGTGCCCCCCTCTGCTGTGAGGTGAATAGAAACGTCCCGCGGTGCCTCCCTCTGCTGTGAGGTGAATAGACACGTCCCGCGGTGCCCCCCTCTGCTGTGAGGTGAATAGACACGTCCCCGCGGTGCCCCCCTCTGCTGTCAGGTGAATAGACACGTCCCGCGGTGCCCCCCTCTGCTGTGAGGTGAATAGACACGTCCCGCGGTGCCTCCCTCTGCTGTGAGGTGAATAGAAACGCCCCGCGGTGCCCCCCTCTGCTGTGAGGTGAATAGACACGTCCCGCGGTGCCCCCCTCTGCTGTGAGGTGAATAGACACGTCCCCGCGGTGCCCCCCTCTGCTGTGAGGTGAATAGACACGTCCCGCGGTGCCCCCCTCTGCTGTGAGGTGAATAGACACGTCCCGTGGTGCCCCCCTCTGCTGTGAGGTGAATAGAAACGTCCCGCGGTGCCCCCTCTGCTGTGAGGTGAATAGACACGTCCCGCGGTGCCTCCCTCTGCTGTGAGGTGAATAGACACGTCCCACGGTGCCTCCCTCTGCTGTGAGGTGAATAGACATGTCCCGCGGTGCCTCCCTCTGCTGTGAGGTGAATAGAAACGTCCCGCGGTGCCTCCCTCTGCTGTGAGGTGAATAGACACGTCCCGCGGTGCCTCCCTCTGCTGTGAGGTGAATAGAAACGCCCCGCGGTGCCCCCCTCTGCTGTGAGGTGAATAGAAACGTCCCGCGGTGCCTCCCTCTGCTGTGAGGTGAATAGAAACGTCCCGAGGTGCCTCCCTCTGCTGTGAGGTGAATAGACACGTCCCGCGGTGCCTCCCTCTGCTGTGAGGTGAATAGAAACGTCCCGCGGTGCCTCCCTCTGCTGTGAGGTGAATAGAAACGTCCCGCAGTGCCTCCCTCTGCTGTGAGGTGAATAGACACGTCCCGCGGTGCCTCCCTCTGCTGTGAGGTGAATAGACACGTCCCGCGGTGCCTCCCTCTGCTGTGAGGTGAATAGACACGTCCCGCGGTGCCTCCCTCTGCTGTGAGGTGAATAGAAACGTCCCGCGGTGCCTCCCTCTGCTGTGAGGTGAATAGACACGTCCCGCGGTGCCTCCCTCTGCTGTGAGGTGAATAGACACGTCCCGCGGTGCCCCCCTCTGCTGTGAGGTGAATAGAAACGCCCCGCGGTGCCCCCCACCTGCTGTGAGGTGAATAGAAACGTCCCGCGGTGCCTCCCTCTGCTGTGAGGTGAATAGACACGTCCCGCGGTGCCCCCCTCTGCTGTGAGGTGAATAGACACGTCCCCGCGGTGCCCCCCTCTGCTGTGAGGTGAATAGAAACGTCCCGCGGTGCCTCCCTCTGCTGTGAGGTGAATAGAAACGTCCCGCGGTGCCCCCCTCTGCTGTGAGGTGAATAGAAACGTCCCGCGGTGCCCCCCTCTGCTGTGAGGTGAATAGAAACGTCCCGCGGTGCCTCCCTCTGCTGTGAGGTGAATAGACACGTCCCGCGGTGCCTCCCTCTGCTGTGAGGTGAATAGACACGTCCCTGCGGTGCCCCCCTCTGCTGTGAGGTGAATAGACACGTCCCCGCGGTGCCTCCCTCTGCTGTGAGGTGAATAGAAACGTCCCGCGGTGCCTCCCTCTGCTGTGAGGTGAATAGACACGTCCCGCGGTGCCTCCCTCTGCTGTGAGGTGAATAGACACGTCCCGCGGTGCCCCCCTCTGCTGTGAGGTGAATAGACACGTCCCGCGGTGCCCCCCTCTGCTGTGAGGTGAATAGACACGTCCCGCGGTGCCTCCCTCTGCTGTGAGGTGAATAGACACGTCCCGCGGTGCCTCCCTCTGCTGTGAGGTGAATAGAAACGTCCCGCGGTGCCCCCCTCTGCTGTGAGGTGAATAGAAACGTCCCGCGGTGCCTCCCTCTGCTGTGAGGTGAATAGAAACGTCCCGCGGTGCCCCCCTCTGCTGTGAGGTGAATAGACACGTCCTGCGGTGCCCCCCTCTGCTGTGAGGTGAATAGACACGTCCCGCGGTGCCTCCCTCTGCTGTGAGGTGAATAGAAACGTCCCGCGGTGCCCCCCTCTGCTGTGAGGTGAATAGAAACGTCCCGCGGTGCCTCCCTCTGCTGTGAGGTGAATAGACACGTCCCGCGGTGCCCCCCTCTGCTGTGAGGTGAATAGACACGTCCCCGCGGTGCCCCCCTCTGCTGTGAGGTGAATAGACACGTCCCGCGGTGCCCCCCTCTGCTGTGAGGTGAATAGACACGTCCCGCGGTGCCTCCCTCTGCTGTGAGGTGAATAGAAACGCCCCGCGGTGCCCCCCTCTGCTGTGAGGTGAATAGACACGTCCCGCGGTGCCCCCCTCTGCTGTGAGGTGAATAGACACGTCCCCGCGGTGCCCCCCTCTGCTGTGAGGTGAATAGACACGTCCCGCGGTGCCCCCCTCTGCTGTGAGGTGAATAGACACGTCCCGTGGTGCCCCCCTCTGCTGTGAGGTGAATAGAAACGTCCCGCGGTGCCCCCTCTGCTGTGAGGTGAATAGACACGTCCCGCGGTGCCTCCCTCTGCTGTGAGGTGAATAGACACGTCCCTGCGGTGCCCCCCTCTGCTGTGAGGTGAATAGACACGTCCCGCGGTGCCCCCCTCTGCTGTGAGGTGAATAGACACGTCCCCGCGGTGCCCCCCTCTGCTGTGAGGTGAATAGACACGTCCCCGCGGTGCCCCCCTCTGCTGTCAGGTGAATAGACACGTCCCGCGGTGCCCCCCTCTGCTGTGAGGTGAATAGACACGTCCCGCGGTGCCTCCCTCTGCTGTGAGGTGAATAGAAACGCCCCGCGGTGCCCCCCTCTGCTGTGAGGTGAATAGACACGTCCCGCGGTGCCCCCCTCTGCTGTGAGGTGAATAGACACGTCCCCGCGGTGCCCCCCTCTGCTGTGAGGTGAATAGACACGTCCCGCGGTGCCCCCCTCTGCTGTGAGGTGAATAGACACGTCCCGTGGTGCCCCCCTCTGCTGTGAGGTGAATAGAAACGTCCCGCGGTGCCCCCTCTGCTGTGAGGTGAATAGACACGTCCCGCGGTGCCTCCCTCTGCTGTGAGGTGAATAGACACGTCCCACGGTGCCTCCCTCTGCTGTGAGGTGAATAGACATGTCCCGCGGTGCCTCCCTCTGCTGTGAGGTGAATAGAAACGTCCCGCGGTGCCTCCCTCTGCTGTGAGGTGAATAGACACGTCCCGCGGTGCCTCCCTCTGCTGTGAGGTGAATAGAAACGCCCCGCGGTGCCCCCCTCTGCTGTGAGGTGAATAGAAACGTCCCGCGGTGCCTCCCTCTGCTGTGAGGTGAATAGAAACGTCCCGAGGTGCCTCCCTCTGCTGTGAGGTGAATAGACACGTCCCGCGGTGCCTCCCTCTGCTGTGAGGTGAATAGAAACGTCCCGCGGTGCCTCCCTCTGCTGTGAGGTGAATAGAAACGTCCCGCAGTGCCTCCCTCTGCTGTGAGGTGAATAGACACGTCCCGCGGTGCCTCCCTCTGCTGTGAGGTGAATAGACACGTCCCGCGGTGCCTCCCTCTGCTGTGAGGTGAATAGACACGTCCCGCGGTGCCTCCCTCTGCTGTGAGGTGAATAGAAACGTCCCGCGGTGCCTCCCTCTGCTGTGAGGTGAATAGACACGTCCCGCGGTGCCTCCCTCTGCTGTGAGGTGAATAGACACGTCCCGCGGTGCCCCCCTCTGCTGTGAGGTGAATAGAAACGCCCCGCGGTGCCCCCCACCTGCTGTGAGGTGAATAGAAACGTCCCGCGGTGCCTCCCTCTGCTGTGAGGTGAATAGACACGTCCCGCGGTGCCCCCCTCTGCTGTGAGGTGAATAGACACGTCCCCGCGGTGCCCCCCTCTGCTGTGAGGTGAATAGAAACGTCCCGCGGTGCCTCCCTCTGCTGTGAGGTGAATAGAAACGTCCCGCGGTGCCCCCCTCTGCTGTGAGGTGAATAGAAACGTCCCGCGGTGCCCCCCTCTGCTGTGAGGTGAATAGAAACGTCCCGCGGTGCCTCCCTCTGCTGTGAGGTGAATAGACACGTCCCGCGGTGCCTCCCTCTGCTGTGAGGTGAATAGACACGTCCCTGCGGTGCCCCCCTCTGCTGTGAGGTGAATAGACACGTCCCCGCGGTGCCTCCCTCTGCTGTGAGGTGAATAGAAACGTCCCGCGGTGCCTCCCTCTGCTGTGAGGTGAATAGACACGTCCCGCGGTGCCTCCCTCTGCTGTGAGGTGAATAGACACGTCCCGCGGTGCCCCCCTCTGCTGTGAGGTGAATAGACACGTCCCGCGGTGCCCCCCTCTGCTGTGAGGTGAATAGACACGTCCCGCGGTGCCTCCCTCTGCTGTGAGGTGAATAGACACGTCCCGCGGTGCCTCCCTCTGCTGTGAGGTGAATAGAAACGTCCCGCGGTGCCCCCCTCTGCTGTGAGGTGAATAGAAACGTCCCGCGGTGCCTCCCTCTGCTGTGAGGTGAATAGAAACGTCCCGCGGTGCCCCCCTCTGCTGTGAGGTGAATAGACACGTCCTGCGGTGCCCCCCTCTGCTGTGAGGTGAATAGACACGTCCCGCGGTGCCTCCCTCTGCTGTGAGGTGAATAGAAACGTCCCGCGGTGCCCCCCTCTGCTGTGAGGTGAATAGAAACGTCCCGCGGTGCCTCCCTCTGCTGTGAGGTGAATAGACACGTCCCGCGGTGCCCCCCTCTGCTGTGAGGTGAATAGACACGTCCCCGCGGTGCCCCCCTCTGCTGTGAGGTGAATAGACACGTCCCGCGGTGCCCCCCTCTGCTGTGAGGTGAATAGACACGTCCCGCGGTGCCTCCCTCTGCTGTGAGGTGAATAGAAACGCCCCGCGGTGCCCCCCTCTGCTGTGAGGTGAATAGACACGTCCCGCGGTGCCCCCCTCTGCTGTGAGGTGAATAGACACGTCCCCGCGGTGCCCCCCTCTGCTGTGAGGTGAATAGACACGTCCCGCGGTGCCCCCCTCTGCTGTGAGGTGAATAGACACGTCCCGTGGTGCCCCCCTCTGCTGTGAGGTGAATAGAAACGTCCCGCGGTGCCCCCTCTGCTGTGAGGTGAATAGACACGTCCCGCGGTGCCTCCCTCTGCTGTGAGGTGAATAGACACGTCCCACGGTGCCTCCCTCTGCTGTGAGGTGAATAGACACGTCCCGCGGTGCCTCCCTCTGCTGTGAGGTGAATAGAAACGCCCCGCGGTGCCCCCCTCTGCTGTGAGGTGAATAGAAACGTCCCGCGGTGCCTCCCTCTGCTGTGAGGTGAATAGAAACGTCCCGAGGTGCCTCCCTCTGCTGTGAGGTGAATAGACACGTCCCGCGGTGCCTCCCTCTGCTGTGAGGTGAATAGAAACGTCCCGCGGTGCCTCCCTCTGCTGTGAGGTGAATAGAAACGTCCCGCGGTGCCTCCCTCTGCTGTGAGGTGAATAGACACGTCCCGCGGTGCCTCCCTCTGCTGTGAGGTGAATAGACACGTCCCGCGGTGCCTCCCTCTGCTGTGAGGTGAATAGACACGTCCCGCGGTGCCTCCCTCTGCTGTGAGGTGAATAGAAACGTCCCGCGGTGCCTCCCTCTGCTGTGAGGTGAATAGACACGTCCCGCGGTGCCTCCCTCTGCTGTGAGGTGAATAGACACGTCCCGCGGTGCCCCCCTCTGCTGTGAGGTGAATAGAAACGCCCCGCGGTGCCCCCCTCCTGCTGTGAGGTGAATAGAAACGTCCCGCGGTGCCTCCCTCTGCTGTGAGGTGAATAGACACGTCCCGCGGTGCCCCCCTCTGCTGTGAGGTGAATAGACACGTCCCCGCGGTGCCCCCCTCTGCTGTGAGGTGAATAGACACGTCCCGCGGTGCCTCCCTCTGCTGTGAGGTGAATAGAAACGCCCCGCGGTGCCCCCCTCTGCTGTGAGGTGAATAGAAACGTCCCGCGGTGCCTCCCTCTGCTGTGAGGTGAATAGAAACGTCCCGCGGTGCCTCCCTCTGCTGTGAGGTGAATAGACACGTCCCGCGGTGCCCCCCTCTGCTGTGAGGTGAATAGACACGTCCCGTGGTGCCCCCCTCTGCTGTGAGGTGAATAGAAACGTCCCGCGGTGCCCCCTCTGCTGTGAGGTGAATAGACACGTCCCGCGGTGCCTCCCTCTGCTGTGAGGTGAATAGACACGTCCCGCGGTGCCTCCCTCTGCTGTGAGGTGAATAGACACGTCCCGCGGTGCCTCCCTCTGCTGTGAGGTGAATAGAAACGTCCCGCGGTGCCTCCCTCTGCTGTGAGGTGAATAGACACGTCCCGCGGTGCCTCCCTCTGCTGTGAGGTGAATAGAAACGCACCGCGGTGCCCCCCTCTGCTGTGAGGTGAATAGAAACGTCCCGCGGTGCCTCCCTCTGCTGTGAGGTGAATAGAAACGTCCCGCGGTGCCTCCCTCTGCTGTGAGGTGAATAGACACGTCCCGCGGTGCCTCCCTCTGCTGTGAGGTGAATAGAAACGTCCCGCGGTGCCTCCCTCTGCTGTGAGGTGAATAGAAACGTCCCGCGGTGCCTCCCTCTGCTGTGAGGTGAATAGACACGTCCCGCGGTGCCTCCCTCTGCTGTGAGGTGAATAGATACGTCCCGCGGTGCCTCCCTCTGCTGTGAGGTGAATAGACACGTCCCGCGGTGCCTCCCTCTGCTGTGAGGTGAATAGAAACGTCCCGCGGTGCCTCCCTCTGCTGTGAGGTGAATAGACACGTCCCGCGGTGCCTCCCTCTGCTGTGAGGTGAATAGACACGTCCCGCGGTGCCCCCCTCTGCTGTGAGGTGAATAGAAACGCCCCGCGGTGCCCCCCTCCTGCTGTGAGGTGAATAGAAACGTCCCGCGGTGCCTCCCTCTGCTGTGAGGTGAATAGACACGTCCCGCGGTGCCCCCCTCTGCTGTGAGGTGAATAGAAACGTCCCGCGGTGCCTCCCTCTGCTGTGAGGTGAATAGAAACGTCCCGCGGTGCCCCCCTCTGCTGTGAGGTGAATAGACACGTCCCGCGGTGCCCCCCTCTGCTGTGAGGTGAATAGAAACGTCCCGCGGTGCCTCCCTCTGCTGTGAGGTGAATAGACACGCCCCGCGGTGCCCCCTCTGCTGTGAGGTGAATAGACACGTCCCTCGGTGCCCCCCTCTGCTGTGAGGTGAATAGAAACGTCCCGCGGTGCCCCCCTCTGCTGTGAGGTGAATAGAAACGTCCCGCGGTGCACCCCTCTGCTGTGAGGTGAATAGACACGCCCCGCGGTGCCCCCCTCTGCTGTGAGGTGAATAGACACGCCCCGCGGTGCCCCCTCTGCTGTGAGGTGAATAGAAACGTCCCGCGGTGCCTCCCTCTGCTGTGAGGTGAATAGAAACGCCCCGCGGTGCCTCCCTCTGCTGTGGTGAATAGACACGTCCCGCGGTGCCCCCTTCTGCTGTGAATTGAATAGACACGCCCCGCGGTGCCTCCCTCTGCTGTGAGGTGAATAGACACGCCCCGCGGTGCCCCCTCTGCTGTGAGGTCTGGCGGGGAGTTCATGGAGAGTTTAGGCCAACTCCAGTTCTCAAGGGCCACCAACATTCATGGTTTTGGGATAGCCCTGCTTCAAAATGACAGCCACCTGTGCTGAAGCAGGGATAGCCCTGTGAAAGATTGCATCACAATTTTCTAAGACCAAATCCTGGCCTATTGGTGGCCCTTGAGGACTGGAGTTGGCCGCCCCTGGTTTAAACAGACCCCCAACCGTAAAGCACAAGACCGAAGGCTACAACTCGCATTTAGCACGGGTTCCTTCCTAAGGGGCGTGTTATTCTGTCAGGCGGAGTGAAGCAGCTCGCTGGGCTCGGTGCCAGGGGAAGCACGCACGTTACATGTGAGCAGAGAAAGGACACGCTGAGCCCTGACCAGCTCCATCCCATGGCAGGATTATGTGACAGGAACTGCAGCTATCCGCTGATTCCCTGCCTGAATGTGCTGACCTTTCACAGCCAGTCACATGCTGCCTTTGTCATTTCATGGCAACTCCCTGACCCAAATCATAGCTGGTTCTGGGTTTTCCTCCGGTGAGGCAGAGAAGGTTGAACCTTTCTTGGTATTTTCTTTCCATACTGAGACACACCGAAGCTCTGTGAGTTTCCTGTATAAGGAGGTGAACACAAACCCCCATGTAAAAAAAAAGAAATACAATAAGTGCAATCGCATAAAGATTAAAAATGCTATAATTACCACATATACTGGAGGGTATAGACCCTCACAATCTAACTTTCCCTGACTCAGTCTGCAGCCAGAAGGTCTACCGCTCCACGGGCTGGTAACGAAAGATTTCCCAAAAAGACAAACCTCCATGTGCCCGTGTAACTGGCACAGTGATTATTACACCGCGCGCCCGTGTAACTGGCGCGGTGATTATTACACCGCGCGCCCGTGTAACTGGCGCCGTGATTATTACACCGCGCGCCCGTGTAACTGGCGCGGTGATTATTACACCGCGCCCGTGTAACTGGCGCGGTGATTATTACACCGCGCGCCCGTGTAACTGGCGCGGTGATTATTACACCGCGCGCCCGGGTAACCGGCGCGGTGATTATTACACCGCGCGCCCGGGTAACCGGCGCGGTGATTATTACACCGCGCGCCCGTGTAACCGGCGCGGTGATTATTACACCGCGCGCCCGGGTAACCGGCGCGGTGATTATTACACCGCGCGCCCGGGTAACCGGCGCGGTGATTATTACACCGCGCGCCCGGGTAACCGGCGCGGTGATTATTACACCGCGCGCCCGGGTAACCGGCGCGGTGATTATTACACCGCGCGCCCGGGTAACCGGCGCGGTGATTATTACACCGCGCGCCCGGGTAACCGGCGCGGTGATTATTACACCGCGCGCCCGGGTAACCGGCGCGGTGATTATTTCACCGCGCGCCCGGGTAACCGGCGCGGTGATTATTACACCGCGCGCCCGGGTAACCGGCGCGGTGATTATTACACCGCGCGCCCGGGTAACCGGCGCGGTGATTATTACACCGCGCGCCCGGGTAACCGGCGCGTTGATTATTACACCGCGCGCCCGGGTAACCGGCGCGGTGATTATTACACCGCGCGCCCGGGTAACCGTCGCGGTGATTATTACACCGCGCGTCCGGGTAACCGGCGCGGTGATTATTACACCGCGCGCCCGGGTAACCGGCGCGGTGATTATTACACCGCGCGCCCGGGTAACCGGCGCGGTGATTATTACACCGCGCGCCCGGGTAACCGGCGCGGTGATTATTACACCGCGCGCCCGGGTAACCGGCGCGGTGATTATTACACCGCGCGCCCGCGTAACCGGCGCGGTGATTATTACACCGCGCGCCCGGGTAACCGGCGCGGTGATTATTACACCGCGCGCCCGCGTAACCGGCGCGGTGATTATTACACCGCGCGCCCGCGTAACCGGCGCGGTGATTATTACACCGCGCGCCCGCGTAACCGGCACGGTGATTATTACACCGCGCGCCCGCGTAACCGGCACGGTGATTATCCCTGCCGACATCCATGTCAGCGCGACACCCCCTGAGTAACGCAACCCAGAGGAGAAGCGCTACGGCAGGAGAAATAGTGCCGCGGTACAACACCGGCTCCAGAGGCGGCTCCCACTCCGGGGACCCAGAGGAGGATACCAGACCGACCTTCTCTGGGGGGCGAACATCATCCCCAATATCGGGCACCGCAGTTTAAACAGCTCACAGGCAAAGTTATTTTGTTTTCCATGTGATTATTCAGCATGTAAATAACACACATTATTTGCTACAAAGCGCCCCTTTTCTTGTTTGCTATTGTCACTATGGGAGGGGTTATCCTTCACCTTGGGGCAGCTTCACACAGCATATCATTCACCTTGGACTGGACACGATCCAGCCGTACACGAGCAAGTACTGCTCCATCGGACACCGTGGGGCATGAATACAACCCCTGTTTAATCAGTTGTGTCTTACGAATTCAGCCATTGTTAAGAAGCCGCTGTATTAGATACACATTGAAATAACACCGCACGGTTTATATGGTTCATGTAACACAGACATAATATTGTTTAGATAGATTATTATCTATTAAGGTTTTACTGTAGGAACGGTTATCCCGCACATAGGTTGTGTCCAACACTCATCCCACATCTACAGGGTAACCCATCACCAAACCAGTGTATAGTCACGGATGTGTGTCACGCGGCCGCATGCTATGTGCACAGCGTCAGCGTGTGTGCTGTGTGCTGTGTGTCGCGCGTCAGCGTGTGTGCTGTGTGTCGCGCGTCAGCGTGTGTGCTGTGTGTCGTGCGTCCGCGTGCTTTGCGCACAGCGTCCGCGTGCGTGCTATGCGCACAGCGTCAGAGGGAGTCCTGAGCAGCCGTCTGTGTCCTGTTCTTTCTATTAACAGGAGTCTTACACCTCCGCTTCTCATCTAACAGGGAGTGGGGGGGCTGAGATTAGTCTGGCTCCAAACTTCTAGGCGCATGTGTAACATGCTGTGAATCTGCTCTGCCCCCTTCCCATGGCTAGGACTGGCCTCCTGCAGCGCAGGCAGCGGCCTCATGGCGTAGCGAGTGGGATAGTACATGCAGATACATGTGGGATGGGTCTGAACGTGCTGCTGTTCCCCAGATAACGATGAACCTCTCCTGAGCGGCTCCGGAGACGTCTCCAAGGAATGTGCCGAGAAAATCCTGGAGACGTGGGGAGATCTTCTAACCAAATGGTACTTACCTGTAATACCCGTAGTATCTCGTGTGTAACACTGCGCAGTAGGTTATTTATTTGGGGTAGTGATGCTGTAAATAGTGACGTGCAGGGTGATGCTTATTGATAAATGGTACCATTTAGGTATGTATGGTGAGAGGTGGTACCGTGCGGGGATGTATGGTGGCACAGTGTGGTGATGTATGGTGAGAGGTGGCACTGTGCGGGGATGTATGGTGAGAGGTGGCACTGTGCGGGGATGTATGGTGAGAGGTGGCACTGTGCGGTGATGTATGGTGGTACCGTGCGGGGGTGTATGGTGAGAGGTGGTACCGTGCGGGGATGTATGGTGAGAGGTGGTACCGTGCGGGGATGTATTGTGGTACCGTGCGGGGATGTATGGTGAGAGGCGGCACTGTGTGGGGATGTATGGTGAGAGGCGGCACTGTGTGGGGATGTATGGTGGTACCGTGCGGGGATTTTTGGTGAGAGGTGGTACCGTGCGGGGATGTATGGTGAGAGGTGGTACCGTGCGGGGATGTATGGTGAGAGGTGGTACCGTGCGGGGATGTGTACGCGCAGAGGGGTGGGAGGGGACGCGCAGAGGGACGGCGGGTGGGAGAGGGGGACGCGCAGAGGGACGGCGGGTGGGAGGGGGGGACGCGCAGAGGGACGGCGGGTGGGAGGGGGGGACGCGCAGAGAGATGGCGGGTGGGACGCGCAGAGGAACGGCGGGTGGGAGGGGACGCGCAGAGGAACGGCGGGTGGGAGGGGACGCGCAGAGGGATGGCGGGTGGGAGGGGACGCGCAGAGGGACGGCGCGTGGGATGTGACCCGCGCATAGGGACGGCGGGTGGGAGGGGGGACGCGCAGAGGGACGGCGGGTGGGAGGGGGGACGCGCAGAGGGACGGCGGGTGGGAGTGTGGACGCGCAGAGGGACGGCGGGTGGGAGGGGGGACGCGCAGAGGGACGGCGGGTGGGAGGGGGGACGCGCAGAGGGACGGCGGGTGGGAGGGGACGCGCAGGGGGACGGCGGGTGGGAGGGGACGCGCAGGGGGGCGGCGGGTGGGAGGGGACGCGCAGGGGGACGGCGGGTGGGAGGGGACGCGCAGGGGGGCGGCGGGTGGGAGGGGACGCGCAGGGGGACGGCGGGTGGGAGGGGACGCGCAGGGGGGCGGCGGGTGGGAGGGGACGCGCAGGGGGGGCGGCGGGTGGGAGGGGACGCGCAGGGGGGGCGGCGGGTGGGAGGGGACGCGCAGGGGGGGCGGCGGGTGGGAGGGGACGCGCAGGGGGGGCGGCGGGTGGGAGGGGACGCGCAGGGGGGCGGCGGGTGGGAGGGGACGCGCAGAGGGACGGCGGGTGGGAGGGGACGCGCAGGGGGGCGGCGGGTGGGAGGGGACGCGCAGGGGGGCGGCGGGTGGGAGGGGACGCGCAGGGGGACGGCGGGTGGGAGGGGACGCGCAGGGGGACGGCGGGTGGGAGGGGACGCGCAGAGGATGTTTACATGAGTTCTTCAGGAACACGTAGACAGTTTGATAAGCTTGTTGCCTGAAGAAATACCCCAAAGATGTTCTGACCCGCCCGCCTGACTGCTCGGGCCCCACTGACTGACTGACTGACTGACTGCTTGGGCCCCACTGACTGACTGACTGCTCGGGCCCCACTGACTGACTGACTGCTCGGGCCCCACTGACTGACTGACTGACTGACTGACTGACTGACTGACTGACTGCTTGGGCCCCACTGACTGACTGACTGACTGACTGACTGACTGACTGCTCGGGCCCCACTGACTGACTGACTGCTCGGGCCCCACTGACTGACTGACTGCTCGGGCCCCACTGACTGACTGACTGCTCGGGCCCCACTGACTGACTGACTGACTGACTGACTGACTGACTGACTGCTTGGGCCCCACTGACTGCTCGGACCCCACTGACTGCTCGGACCCCACTGACTGCTCGGACCCCACTGACTGCTCGGACCCAGGGTACAGGGAGAATACTGCACCGTGACTCCCGGTCCGTCTGTCTCCTCCTCACACGTGTCTGATTTACTTCAGGCACCTGCATCTGAACGTTCGGCCCAAGCAGCTGTCGGCGCTGGTGAGGAGCGGCGTTCCCGAGGCCCTGAGGGGGGAGGTGTGGCAGCTACTCGCAGGGTGTCACAACAACGATTACCTGGTGGAGAAATACCGTCTGCTCATCACTAAGGTAAGATGGGGGTCCCGCGGTCTGCCGGAGCGGCGCTGCGGGGAGAGTTTGGGCGCTTTGTGTTACATTGGGCTCCGTCGCTGCTGGAGATTGGGGACACTGGGGTACAAGGTGCAGACATCACCACTAACCTATGGCAACCTCTCAGTTATTGAGATTCTCCCCCCTCCTCGTGTGCTATGCGTGTGACAGTGAAGGAGAGGCGTGTGCTGCGCGTGTGACAGTGAAGGAGAGGCGTGTGACAGTGAAGGAGAGGCGTGTGACAGTGAAGGAGAGGCGTGTGACAGTGAAGGAGAGGCGTGTGACAGTGAAGGAGAGGCGTGTGCTGCGCGTGTGACAGTGAAGGAGAGGCGTGTGCTCATATGACAGTGAAGGAGAGGCGTGTGACAGTGAAGGAGAGGCGTGTGCTACGCGTGTGACAGTGAAAGAGAGGCGTGTGCTACGCATGTGACCGTGTGAAGGAGAGGTGTGTGCTGCGCATGTGACCGTGTGAAGGAGAGGTGTGTGCTGCGCATGTGACAGTGAAGGAGAGGCGTGTTCTACGCTTGTGACAGTGTGAAGATGTGTGTGTTACGCATGTGACCATAAAGGAGAGGCGTGTGCTGTGCATGTGACAGTGTGAAGGAGAGCCGTGTGCTACTCATGTGACTGTGTGAAGGAGAGGCGTGTGCTGTGCACGTGACAGTGTGAAGATGTGTGTGTTACGCATGTGACAGTGTGAAGGAGAGGTGTGTGACAGTGTGAAGGAGAGGGGTGTGCTGTGCATGTGACAGTGTGAAGGAGAGGCGTGTGCTACGCGTGTGCCAGTGTGAAGGAGAGGCGTGTGCTGTGCATGTGACAGTGTGAAGGAGAGGCGTGTGCTACGCGTGTGACAGTGTGAAGGAGAGGTGTGTGCTGCGCATGTGACAGTGTGAAGGAGAGGCGTGTGCTGCTCATGTGACCGTGTGAAGGAGAGGCGTGTGCTGCTCATGTGACAGTGTGAAGGAGAGGCGTGTGCTGCTCATGTGACCGTGTGAAGGAGAGGTGTGTGCTGCGCATGTGACAGTGTGAAGGAGAGGCGTGTGCTGCGCATGTGACCGTGTGAAGGAGAGGTGTGTGCTGCGCATGTGACAGTGTGAAGGAGAGGCGTGTGCTACGCGTGTGACCGTGTGAAGGAGAGGTGTGTGCGGCGCATGTGACAGTGTGAAGGAGAGGCGTGTGCTACGCGTGTGACAGTGTGAAGGAGAGGTGTGTGCTGTGCATGTGACAGTGTGAAGGAGAGGCGTGTGCTGCGCGTGTGACAGTGTGAAGGAGAGGTGTGTGCTGCGCATGTGACCGTGTGAAGGAGAGGTGTGTGCTGTGCATGTGACAGTGTGAAGGAGAGGCGTGTGCTGCGCGTGTGACAGTGAAAGAGAGGCGTGTGCTGCGCATGTGACAGTGTGAAGGAGAGGCGTGTGCTGCGCATGTGACAGTGTGAAGGAGAGGCGTGTGCTGCTCATGGGACTGTGAAGGAGAGGCGTGTGCTGCGCATGTAACAGTGTGAAGGAGAGGCGTGTGCTACTCATGTGGCAGTGTGAAGGAGAGGCGTGTGCTACACGTGGCAGTTTGAAGGAGAGACGTGTGCTGCTCATGTGACTGGAGGAGACGCGTGTGCTACGCGTGTGGCAGTGTGAAGGAGAGGCGTGTCATACGCAGGTGTCAGTGTGGAGAGGCGTGTGCTTCGCATGTGACAGTGTGAAGGAGAGGTGTGTGCTACACATGTGGCAGAGGGAAGTAGAGGCGTGTGATACGCATGTGACTGAAGGAGAGGCGTGTGCTACGCATGTGATAGTGTGAAGGAGAGGCGTGTGCTACACATGTGGCAGAGGGAAGGAGAGGCGTGTGATACGCATGTGACTGAAGGAGAGGCGTGTGCTACGCATGTGGCTGAAGGAGAGGCGTGTCCTTTTGTGACCGTGTGAAGGAGAGGCGTGTGCTGCGCATGTGACGGTGTGAAGGAGAGGCGTGTGCTGCTCATGTGACGGTGTGAAGGAGAGGCGTGTGGGCCCATGTGACAGTGTGAAGGAGAGGCGTGTGCTACGCATGTGACAGTGTGAAGAAAACCTAAGATCATTGCCACGTGCTCCCTAACCCCGTCGCTGCCAGCGCGGGCGTTACGTTAACCCCTTGTTATTTTGCATGTATAGCAGCAAACGTGAATGATGTAAATAGATGAGCATGCACTGAACCTACCGTGTGTCAGGGGTGAGCAGACTTTTTATGCTGAGCCCCCCTTTTCATCCATGACATTTCTCGGGGGCCCCCCTGCCTGATGTAATCAAATCACATGGAAAATAAAACCTTTATTAAACGGCATGCAATGTAAGTACGTCCCAATACTTACATATTTCAGCATTTTTAAAACCTTTAAACATTACAAAGTAAGTGTTTTTTTTTAGTAACATGGCGCGGATCCGCTCATTTTATCTATGGCTGGGATTATGGTGCTGGCGTCGCTGCGTGCACGCACTCGTCTGCTCGCGCCCCGGCAACCACTCTGCTGTATTTTCTTATGGGAGCTGTGCCCCGCGCCTGCGCGCCTGCCGGCAGAGAGGAGCGTCGACGCGGCCGCGTTGTGAAAATACAACAAATATATTTTCAGGCGGCTGCCACGTGGCGGCGTGTGAGCCGATTCAGCTTCGCGAGGCCCCCGCCACGCGTCTACAATCTCCTGCAGCCACGTTCACAAATGGCTGGGGCTGCAGGAGTGCACGCGGTGGCGGCGCTCGTCCGCACGCGGCTGCGCAGGGACCTATAATCCCAGCGTTATTGTCACATTCCTTGCATTTCACTTCTAACATGTGGAGCTGTGACATGTTCCTGAGATGTGCCACGCCGGCGGGATACCACTGTGGGATCACGATCTGTTTATTTTAGTGTTTGTTGGTATCTGGTAATATTAGTTTTTTTCTGGTGGACTGTCAATATCACAAAGCCAATCCATTTGGGGGGACATCCATCCTCCGCTTTGCCATCTCCCTGCCCTCTTCCCCCCCTTTTTTGTTCCTTCTCCATTTGCCCTTTTCCCCCTGCTCTTTAGCCTTCCCCGGTGTCGCCCACCCTCCTGCAGTACCTGCCAGTATTATTTATCCGTTTTTAACGTTGTGTTTTAACTTTTTTTTTTAGTATTATTTTATTGCCTTCAAAGTAACATTTAGATAGCGGCAGCTTAGCCGTTCAAATGTCAGCTGTGCAGAGGGTCACCGCAAATCCGGGAGCCAGCGGAGAGCAGGATCAGAGTGTTACAGCAGGGCAGACACTGGGAGGGGCATTCCACGCCACAGCGCTGGCTCACGCCCCTCCCCTGACGCCCTACACTGGCCTCTTCTGATGATTCTCACGTGCAGCCGTACCTCCGCCACGCGCGCGCGCGCACTCACACCATCAAGTTTGGCCAGCTACCCGCTCCCCCACGTACACCAACCCCCAGCCACATAAACATTTTCGGCCACGTGCCACTTAAAAAACTCTTGCGCACCCCTGCCGTATGTCATGTGTTTCACGGGGATGCTTGGTGGCATTGGGACAAGACACGTCTCTGCACCCCGTATTCGTGCCGGATAAATGTGCTGTCATTGCAGAATTGGCGCAGGAGGGACATGTCTGTCACAGACGTGTTTCCAAGCCACACGCTGATGTGCTTCAGTAATGCCTTCATCTTGTGCTGCCGGGCATTTATTTAGCATTTATACATCTCTATCCTTGTGTATTCTGCGCACGGCGCAGGCGATGCCTCGTGGGTTGGGTACAAGCTCCGAGCATCAGTTCTGCCTTCCTGCTCATCATGCGTCACGCTCGATGGATGCACACGGTATCTGTATGTTGGCACAGGTGTAGAAAACAAGAAACGTGAAACCGCGCGCTTCTATTAGTGACCCGTGTTAGTGTGAAACCAATAATGGCGTAATAATACAGAAAATGTATCTAAATCAAGTGAGATAATTATACCTTCAATTAAAGTGAATAATCACACCTCCAATTTAAATATAGCCTTCACCAAACAGTGAATTAACAATAATAAATAAGGTGAAAAAAATACATATAGTAGCTCAAAGAACCCTTGTGATGGATCGTTCTCTGATCCCAAAAGTGGTATGTTGGGGAGCGCTCGTCGATCAGGTGACGACAATATGAAATAGAAAAATACAAATAATGGTGTAGCCAATAGAGGAAATTAATCTACCTAGAAAATGGCGTCACTCACAAATTCCTTCTGGATACTATGGCGTATCGGAGATCCACCTCTCTCTGATAGGAGCGCTATGATGAGCCCTCTTTGGTGTATGTTTATTGAACCGCTTCCAATCTGGAGTTAATCATTTCAACATAAACGAAGTTCATGGGAGAGAACCGCTGGCTGCTCTGGAATCTGCCGGTGTGCCTGCTACCCCCTCTGCATCCGCGTGCCTCACTTCCTGTGACGACTCAAGTCAGGGCGGAAGTAGTCTCTCTGCTCACTCGGCTGCCAGTCGGCAATCACCAGTACTCCCAGTAATAGATTAGAAACTGCTGATTCAACGCGTTTCACATGATTCCTAACGAAGCCTAGCGTTGTTGGCGTTGGCACTGGTGTAAGATATATACTTTCTTCAAAGAGAACATGCTTTGAGATAATGAAGTGTATGGTGATATAGTGTATGGTGATATAGTGTATGGTGATATAGTGTATGGTGATATAGTGTATGGTGATATATACAGGCATACCCCGCATTAACGTACGCAATGGGACCGGAGCATGTATGTAAAGCGAAAATGTACTTAAAGTGAAGCACTATATTTTTCCCACTTATCGAAGTATGTATTGTACTGCAATCATCATATACGTGCATAACTGATGTGTTATTTACATGTGTAACAGGCTCTATAGTCTCCCCGCTTGTGCACAGCTTCGGTACAGGTAGGGAGCCGGTATTGCTGTTCAGGACGTGCTGACAGGCGCATGCGTGAGCTGCCGTTTGCCTATTGAGCGAGATGTCCTTACTCGCGAGTGTACTTAAAGTGAGTGTCCTTAAACCGGGATATACCTGTAGTGTATGGTGATATATAGTGTATGGTGATACTTGGGATCATTGTACAGTGCAACATTTCTCCTTTCTCACACTTTTCTTCCTGATTGGAAGCATGCTCCAGTGGTTTAAATCTGTATGAATGTAGTGATTTTATTTGAATGACTTCTCATTGCGCATCTCGGAGGATGAAGAGGTCACGGGCGTTCAGATGGTCGTTTCAAGGTGTGTTTTTTCAGAATGACTGTATCTTTGTCTCATTTATATGGTCAGGTTCCTTTTAAATACCTCAATTTTGCAATTTAGATCAGAATCGCAGTAACATCAAAGCACTTCACCATATAACGTCTTCTCTGCTGTTTTTCATATCGGTTTAGTGTTTTCAAGAATATTTAATAGCTTTTCACATTTTGGAGCGAAAACCCAACTCTGAGCAGGGGAAATGAGCAAATCTAAAATCCACGTGGCTTCTATCTGTGGCTCATCAGGGAAGCAGGCTTGTGTCCGCGTACCTGTGATAGCGCCGGGGCTGAGGCGCTTGTGTCCGAGTACCTGTGATAGCGCCGGGGCTGAGGCGCTTGTGTCCGCGTACCTGTGATGGCGCCGGGGCTGAGGCGCTTGTGTCCGAGTACCTGTGATGGGGCCGGGGCTGAGGCGCTTGTGTCCGAGTACCTGTGATAGCGCCGGGGCTGAGGCGCTTGTGTCCAAGTACCTGTGATAGCGCCGGGGCTGAGGCGCTTGTGTCCGCGTACCTGTGATAGCGCCGGGGCTGAGGCGCTTGTGTCCGCGTACCTGTGATAGCGCCGGGGCTGAGGCGCTTGTGTCCGCGTACCTGTGATAGGGCCGGGGCTGAGGCGCTTGTGTCCGAGTACCTGTGATGGCGCTGAGGCGCTTGTGTCCGAGTACCTGTGATGGGGCCGGGGCTGAGGCGCTTGTGTCCGAGTACCTGTGATAGCGCCGGGGCTGAGGCGCTTGTGTCTGCGTACCTGTGATAGCGCCGGGGCTGAGGCGCTTGTGTCCGCGTACCTGTGATAGCGCCGGGGCTGAGGCGCTTGTGTCCGCGTACCTGTGATAGCGCCGGGGCTGAGGCGCTTGTGTCCGAGTACCTGTGATAGCGCCGGGGCTGAGGCGCTTGTGTCCGCGTACCTGTGATAGCGCCGGAGCTGAGGTGCTTGTGTCCGCGTACCTGTGATAGCGCCGGGGCTGAGGCGCTTGTGTCCGCGTACCTGTGATAGCGCCGGGGCTGAGGCGCTCGTGTCTGCGTACCTGTGATAGCGCCGGGGCTGAGGCGCTTGTGTCTGCGTACCTGTGATAGCGCCGGGGCTGAGGCGCTTGTGTCCGCGTACCTGTGATAGCGCCGGGGCTGAGGCGCTCGTGTCTGCGTACCTGTGATAGCGCCGGGGCTGAGGCGCTTGTGTCCGCGTACCTGTGATAGCGCCGGGGCTGAGGCGCTCGTGTCTGCGTACCTGTGATGGCGCCGGGGCTGAGGCGCTTGTGTCCGCGTACCTGTGATAGCGCCGGGGCTGAGGCGCTTGTGTCCGCGTACCTGTGATAGCGCCGGAGCTGAGGTGCTTGTGTCCGCGTACCTGTGATAGCGCCGGGGCTGAGGCGCTTGTGTCCGCGTACCTGTGATAGCGCCGGGGCTGAGGCGCTTGTGTCCGCGTACCTGTGATAGCGCCGGGGCTGAGGCACTTGTGTCCGCGTACCTGTGATAGCGCCGGGGCTGAGGCGCTTGTGTCCGCGTACCTGTGATAGCGCCGGGGCTGAGGCGCTTGTGTCCGCGTACCTGTGATAGCGCCGGGGCTGAGGCGCTTGTGTCCGCGTACCTGTGATGGCGCCGGGGCTGAGGCGCTTGTTTCCGCGTACCTGTGATGGCGCCGGGGCTGAGGCGCTTGTGTCCGCGTACCTGTGATAGCGCCGGGGCTGAGGCGCTTGTGTCCGCGTACCTGTGATGGCGCCGGGGCTGAGGCGCTTGTTTCCGCGTACCTGTGATAGCGCCGGAGCTGAGGCGCTTGTGTCCGCGTACCTGTGATAGCGCCGGGGCTGAGGCGCTTGTGTCCGCGTACCTGTGATAGCGCCGGGGCTGAGGCGCTTGTGTCCGCGTACCTGTGATGGCGCCGGGGCTGAGGCGCTTGTTTCCGCGTACCTGTGATGGCGCCGGGGCTGAGGCGCTTGTTTCCGCGTACCTGTGATGGCGCCGGGGCTGAGGCGCTTGTGTCCGCGTACCTGTGATAGCGCCGGGGCTGAGGCGCTTGTGTCCGCGTACCTGTGATGGCGCCGGGGCTGAGGCGCTTGTTTCCGCGTACCTGTGATAGCGCCGGAGCTGAGGCGCTCGTGTCTGCGTACCTGTGATAGCGCCGGAGCTGAGGCGCTCGTGTCTGCGTACCTGTGATAGCGCCGGGGCTGAGGCGCTTGTGTCCGCGTACCTGTGATAGCGCCGGGGCTGAGGCGCTTGTGTCCGCGTACCTGTGATAGCGCCGGGGCTGAGGCGCTTGTGTCCGCGTACCTGTGATAGCGCCGGGGCTGAGGCGCTTGTGTCCGCGTACCTGTGATAGCGCCGGGGCTGAGGCGCTTGTGTCCGCGTACCTGTGATAGCGCCGGGGCTGAGGCGCTTGTGTCTGCGTACCTGTGATAGCGCCGGGGCTGAGGCGCTTGTGTCCGCGTACCTGTGATGGCGCCGGGGCTGAGGCGCTTGTGTCTGCTTACCTGTGATGGCGCCGGGGCTGAGGCGCTTGTGTCCGCGTACCTGTGATGGCGCCGGGGCTGAGGCGCTTGTTTCCGCGTACCTGTGATAGCGCCGGAGCTGAGGCGCTTGTGTCCGCGTACCTGTGATGGGGCCGGGGCTGAGGCACTTGTGTCCGCGTACCTGTGATAGCGCCGGGGCTGAGGCGCTCGTGTCTGCGTACCTGTGATAGCGCCGGGGCTGAGGCGCTCGTGTCTGCGTACCTGTGATAGCGCCGGGGCTGAGGCGCTCGTGTCTGCGTACCTGTGATAGCGCCGGGGCTGAGGCGCTTGTGTCCGCGTACCTGTGATAGCGCCGGGGCTGAGGCGCTTGTGTCCGCGTACCTGTGATAGCGCCGGGGCTGAGGCGCTTGTGTCCGCGTACCTGTGATAGCGCCGGGGCTGAGGCGCTTGTGTCCGCGTACCTGTGATAGCGCCGGGGCTGAGGCGCTTGTGTCCGCGTACCTGTGATAGCGCCGGGGCTGAGGCGCTTGTGTCCGCGTACCTGTGATAGCGCCGGGGCTGAGGCGCTTGTGTCCGCGTACCTGTGATAGCGCCGGAGCTGAGGCGCTCGTGTCTGCGTACCTGTGATAGCGCCGGGGCTGAGGCGCTTGTGTCCGCGTACCTGTGATGGCGCCGGGGCTGAGGCGCTTGTTTCCGCGTACCTGTGATAGCGCCGGAGCTGAGGCGCTTGTGTCCGCGTACCTGTGATAGCGCCGGGGCTGAGGCGCTTGTGTCCGCGTACCTGTGATGGCGCCGGGGCTGAGGCGCTTGTGTCCGCGTACCTGTGATGGGGCCGGGGCTGAGGCGCTTGTGTCCGCGTACCTGTGATAGCGCCGGGGCTGAGGCGCTTGTGTCCGCGTACCTGTGATAGCGCCGGGGCTGAGGCGCTCGTGTCTGCGTACCTGTGATAGCGCCGGGGCTGAGGCGCTTGTGTCCGCGTACCTGTGATAGCGCCGGGGCTGAGGCGCTTGTGTCCGCGTACCTGTGATGGGGCCGGGGCTGAGGCACTTGTGTCCGCGTACCTGTGATAGCGCCGGGGCTGAGGCACTTGTGTCCGCGTACCTGTGATAGCGCCGGGGCTGAGGCGCTTGTGTCCGCGTACCTGTGATGGGGCCGGGGCTGAGGCGCTCGTGTCTGCGTACCTGTGATAGCGCCGGGGCTGAGGCGCTCGTGTCTGCGTACCTGTGATAGCGCCGGGGCTGAGGCGCTTGTGTCCGCGTACCTGTGATAGCGCCGGGGCTGAGGCGCTTGTGTCCGCGTACCTGTGATGGTGCCGGGGCTGAGGCACTTGTGTCCGCGTACCTGTGATAGCGCCGGGGCTGAGGCGCTTGTGTCCGCGTACCTGTGATAGCGCCGGGGCTGAGGCGCTTGTGTCCGCGTACCTGTGATAGCGCCGGAGCTGAGGCGCTCGTGTCTGCGTACCTGTGATAGCGCCGGGGCTGAGGCGCTTGTGTCCGCGTACCTGTGATAGCGCCGGGGCTGAGTCGCTTGTGTCCGCGTACCTGTGATAGCGCCGGGGCTGAGGCGCTTGTGTCCGCGTACCTGTGATGGCGCCGGGGCTGAGGCGCTTGTGTCCGCGTACCTGTGATAGCGCCGGGGCTGAGGCGCTTGTGTCCGCGTACCTGTGATGGCGCCGGGGCTGAGGCGCTTGTGTCCGCGTACCTGTGATGGCGCCGGGGCTGAGGCGCTTGTGTCCGCGTACCTGTGATGGCGCCGGGGCTGAGGCGCTTGTTTCCGCGTACCTGTGATAGCGCCGGAGCTGAGGCGCTTGTGTCCGCGTACCTGTGATAGCGCCGGAGCTGAGGCGCTTGTGTCCGCGTACCTGTGATAGCGCCGGGGCTGAGGCGCTTGTGTCCGCGTACCTGTGATAGCGCCGGAATGTTTTGTAAATTAGAAGAGTATGATTTCCAATAGATTGTCACCGGGGGGGGGGGGAGAGAAAGCAGAGACCATTTGCAATAAATATTTACTTAGATTGTAAGCTCTTCGGGTCCGGGACTCCCTTTCCTTTTGTCTGACTTTGCTGCGCTTATTGTATTGTTATAATTCCCTGTACTGTATTGTCTGTGTGAGACGCTGAGCACACTGTTGGCGCTATGGAAATGAAGATATTCATGCATTTTATGTTTAGTTTGGCAGGGAGAGTTATTCTTATTTGTGATTTTTTTTTTTTTAATGACCTTTACGGGCTGACACAGACATATTGTGTGTGTGTGTGTGTGTGTGTGTGTGTGTGTGTGTGTCTCTCATACATTACAAATCTGTGTGTGCATATCTGGTTGCTGCTGGTGCAGAGAGGAAGCCGAGCCCTGCTCTGAGGCTGCAGTGCTGCATGCAGTCGCGCAGTCCCTGAGTCTGGGTGCTGTAGCTGGTATCCTGGCTGCCTTTGGCAGTGCATGTGAGGGAGGACGAGAGGAGGGTGTGTGGAGGACCTCCGCACAAAGGCATTTTCTCCATTCTGCCGCAAAGTGATCTGCAGTCCTGCTGCAGGAATCCTCCCGGCTCAGACCCTGGGACTCAGACCAACACTCGGGTAAATAACCTTTTTAAGATGAATTGAGTATCAGGGACAATAGTCCCGGTCAGTGGGTAATTGAATGAGACAGGGCCATTTGCATGTGTTAGAAGTTAATTACACTGACAATGAATTCAATGTAAGAATAATAGATGAAGGGATTCTGGCTTGTGGTATGCAGCGATGTGACGCGATGTTACTGCCAGGCAGCCTGTGCCCTGCAAAACATGTGCCTTTTCTTCCAGAACCAGAGAGAGTGCAGGGGCAGCCAGCTGTCTACTGAGAGTGCAGGGGCAGCCAGCTGTCTGCTGAGAGAGTGCAGGGGCAGCCAGCTGTCTACTGAGAGTGCAGGGGCAGCCAGCTGTCTACTGAGAGTGCAGGGGCAGCCAGCTGTCTACTGAGAGTGCAGGGGCAGCCAGCTGTCTACTGAGAGGGCAGGGGCAGCCAGCTGTCTGCTGAGAGAGTGCAGGGGCAGCCAGCTGTCTACTGAGAGAGTGCAGGGGCAGCCAGCTGTCTACTGAGAGTGCAGGGGCAGTCAGCTGTCTACTGAGAGAGTGCAGGGGCAGCCAGCTGTCTACTGAGAGAGTGCAGGGGCAGCCAGCTGTCTACTGAGAGTGCAGGGGCAGTCAGCTGTCTACTGAGAGAGTGCAGGGGCAGCCAGCTGTCTGCTGAGAGAGTGCAAGGGCATCCAGCTGTCTGCTGAGAGAGTGCAGGGGCATCCAGCTGTCTGCGGAGAGAGTGCAGGGGCATCCAGCTGTCTGCGGAGAGAGTGCAGGGGCATCCAGCTGTCTGCGTAGAGAGTGCAGGGGCATCCAGCTGTCTGCGTAGAGAGTGCAGGGGCATCCAGCTGTCTGCGTAGAGAGTGCAGGGGCAGCCAGCTGTCTGCGTAGAGAGTGCAGGGGCAGCCAGCTGTCTGCGTAGAGAGTGCAGGGACAGCCAGCTGTCTGCGTAGAGAGTGCAGGGGCAGCCAGCTGTCTGCTGAGAGAGTGCAGGGGCATCCAGCTGTCTGCTGAGAGAGTGCAGGGGCATCCAGCTGTCTGCTGAGAGAGTGCAGGGGCATCCAGCTGTCTGCTGAGAGAGTGCAGGGGCATCCAGCTGTCTGCTGAGAGAGTGCAGGGGCATCCAGCTGTCTGCTGAGAGTGTGTAGGGGCATCCAGCTGTCTGCTGAGAGAGTGCAGGGGCATCCAGCTGTCTGCTGAGAGAGTGCAGGGGCATCCAGCTGTCTGCTGAGAGAGTGCAGGGGCATCCAGCTGTCTGCTGAGAGAGTGCAGGGGCATCCAGCTGTCTGCTGAGAGAGTGCAGGGGCATCCAGCTGTCTGCTGAGAGAGTGCAGGGGCATCCAGCTGTCTGCTGAGAGTGTGTAGGGGCATCCAGCTGTCTGCTGAGAGAGTGCAGGGGCATCCAGCTGTCTGCTGAGAGAGTGCAGGGGCATCCAGCTGTCTGCTGAGAGAGTGCAGGGGCATCCAGCTGTCTGCTGAGAGAGTGCAGGGGCATCCAGCTGTCTGCTGAGAGAGTGCAGGGGCATCCAGCTGTCTGCTGAGAGAGTGCAGGGGCATCCAGCTGTCTGCGGAGAGAGTGCAGGGGCAGACAGCTGTCTGCAGAGAGAGTGCAGGGGCAGACAGCTGTCTGCGGAGAGAGTGCAGGGGCAGACAGCTGTCTGCGGAGAGAGTGCAGGGTAGTAGTAACTGGCAAGATGCTGTACAAATGCTGTCACATTTTTTCCTCTCTGCTGCTCAGATGTCTTGAGTGGAAGCATAGTGATGGAGTGATTGCCTCGGATAGAGGACAGGGACCCCACATGCTCCAGCCTTCCTGATGACTGCAGTCTTTTGTCCCGCACTCCCATCCAGGGCTTCCTCCCCTTCCATTGTGCTGTGGCAGGAGTCCGGCTCAGCATTGTTCTTCCACAAATTTAAAGGGAAGCCTCTGTGCAGACAAAGCACGACTGGGGGAGCAGTGAGAGGGAGTCTGTGCCTTTCAAAGGGAGGAGAGAGGCATGAGGGGGAGATCTCTGCAGAGCTGAAGATGAACTCTACCTTGGAAGGGGGTAACAGTAGCCATCCTTTCTGCCTTTTGGGGATCAGATCTTACGAGGCCATCCCAGTTTGTATCCTGGAAGTCAGTATCATCATCTTCCTGACCGTGCTGATCATCTCGGGAAACCTGGTGGTCATCTTCGTCTTCCACTGCGCTCCTCTCCTCAACCACCACACCACCAGCTACTTTATCCAGACCATGGCCTATGCGGACCTCCTGGTTGGGATCAGCTGCTTGGTGCCTTCCTTCTCTTTGCTGCACTACCCAGCCCTGCTTTCGGAGTTCATCCTGTGCAAAATGTTTGGCTACGTGGTGTCTGTGCTGAAGAGCGTCTCCATGACGTCTCTGGCCTGTATCAGTATAGATAGATACATTGCTATCACGAAGCCGCTGACATACAACTCATTGGTCACGGCATGCAGGCTGCGCTGCTGCATTCTGCTCCTGTGGCTTTACTCGTGTGCCGTGTTCTTGCCCTCCTTTTTTGGCTGGGGGAAACCTGGTTACCACGGAGACGTGTTCCGATCCTGCGCTCAGTTCTGGCACACCAGCCCCTACTTCACCTCCTTCATTGCGGTGATGCTGTACGCCCCGGCGGCCTCCACGGTCTGCTTCACCTACTTCAACATCTTCCGCATCTGCCAGCAGCACACCAAGGAGATGAACGAGAGGCGCGTACGCTTCAGCACCACGGAGAGGGAGCCCAGCCAAGGGCAGGCCAGCTCGGATAAGCACTATGCCACCGTGCTCTTCCGCATCACCAGCGTCTTTTACATCCTCTGGCTGCCCTACATAATCTACTTCCTGCTGGAGAGCTCCAAGGTCTACGCCAGCCACACGGCGTCCTTCATTACCACCTGGCTGGCCATCAGCAACAGCTTCTGCAACTGCCTCATCTACAGTATGTCAAACAGCGTCTTCCAGAAGGGTCTGAAGCGCCTCTCGGGGGCCGTGTGTGTTTCATGTTCTAGGCAGGGTGAGAGTAAAGAGGCTCCTGGCACTGCCGGGAAGAGACCCACCGACGGTTGCAGCCCCTAACCTTCCACCAGCTAGGACCTCCTCTAGTAGCTACCATGCAAGATTGGGTAACACTAAGGAAATCGCCACAACCATGGAGTTTAGTACTGTGCCACCTAGCACAATGTAGGCCTGAAATGTTGTATAGTGATAACGCACAGAGGGTTACATCTCATTCTGCAGTCACATGTCTGAGCAGCTCATGGCTGCAAAACAGAGTGGAAAATACTTTGCAATTGCAGGACCCGTCCTGCCCCATGTTGGACAGATTGTTTGGTGCTGTGGCTCTTGTAATCTGTGGTTATATGACCCGCTTCCACTGTACCAGGGGACACGCTGGTCATACTGTCCTATATGTCCATGTTTTGTGCTCCCGGAGGTACAGCCGAGATGTTCTGTCCTGCAGCATTTCGATGCTTCCCTAGTGCAGTAAGTGGAAATGTTACAGCTGTGTGGTCTGTGTGTATCTCTAATATCTCCAAACCCAGTATCTCGAGCTGGAGGAAGCAGTGAGCATAGTGAATTGTGTGCATACTAACATGAACTTAAACGTGATCCGAACCACGGAAGCCCGAAGAACAAACAACCCCTAATCTTTTTATCCTTCCTGAAACTCCTCCGATATAGACAGTGCGCGTCTGTCATGAAAATCTTTGCATCGTTATTTTGCTATAAGTGTACTTGATTTGGTTCAGAGCGAATTTAATACAATATTTTTGTAAGTGAGAAAAAAATATGTTGATCATATTCGAAAAAAATGTTCACTTGGTCGTTATTGCTTATGTAAAAATGTTCTTTCTGATGACCGGGATATGTTTACTGTCATTTAAAGATATTCTGTTTAAAGTGTTTGTATTATTTGTCCATTCGTAATAATAAGGTGTTGTCTGCTCCTAAAGCTTCTCAATAATGGTACAATTTGACAAACAAAAATATTATAAATAAGCATTTAATATATTTTCAGTAGATAAATGAAAAAAATGCACATTTTATCATGAGGCTGGAAAACAAGCATTCCAGTGGCCATGGACTGCACCTTACCCACCCCGCCGTCTCCCGCTCCTGCCCCCGCTCTCTCTCCCTCTCGTCCCCGCCATCTCCCGCTCCTGCCCCTGCTCTCTCTTCCGCCCCCGCTCTCTCTCCCTCTCGTCCCCGCCATCTCCCGCTCCTGCCCCTGCTCTCTCTCCCTCTCGCCCCCGCTCTCCCTCTCTCTCGCCCCCGCTCTCCCTCTCTCTCTCTCTCGCTCTCTGTCTCTCGCCCCCGCTCTCTGTCTCTATCCCCCGCTCTCTCTGTCTCTAGGCCCGGCTCTCTCTATGTCTCTCGGCCCCGCTCTGTCTCTCGGCCCCGCTCTGTCTCTCGGCCCGCTCTCTCTCTGTCTCTCGGCCCCGCTCTCTCTCTGTCTCTCGGCCCCTCTCTCTCTCTCTGTCTCTCGGCCCCGCTCTCTCTCTGTCTCTCGGCCCCACTCTCTCTCCGTCTCTCGGCCCCGCTCTCTATCCGTCTCTCGCCCCCGCTCTCTCTCTGTCTCTCTCTCTGTCTCTCTCTCTCTCGCCCCCTCTCTCTCTCGCCTCCTCTCTCTCTCGACCCCCCTCTCTCTCTCGACCCCCCTCTCTCTCGCCTCCCCTCTCTCGCCCCCCCCCCCTCTCTCTCTCTCCCTGCTAATTGTGGAATGCACTTATAACTCGGTAATATATTTGGAGATGAAACCTTGCTATTCACACAATCATAGACAAGTACAGTTTACGGAAGCCCCGACATTGTACAGTTAATGTAAAAAAGATGAATTTGCTCTTTAAAATGGAAAACGGAATATTTTTGTTGTATTGTTTGAACATTTCTGAATACATATACATTTCTTCCTGTCCATCCTTTCTGTTGCTAACGGCCCTGTGATTGGGAGCGCACAGTTCTGGGAGCTGCTTTGGGATATGTGCAGGATTGTAAAACCTTTTTACCTTGTAATGTTTTAGCGTATCCACTTCTTACACAACAGGGTATCTTCTTTGTGATCTTACAGCACAGTCTGTCTAATCGTCTCCCATATATCATAAAACAATGACCTAAAATTGCACAATAATACTAATCCCAAAGGAGGATAACACACACAGCAGAGTATAACCATATTGATTTAGCCTAAAGTCATTAATTGGGGTGAATAGCCATAAAGTCCATCAATGGTAGGTGCTTCTCCTTAAAGAGTATTCCCAACTCTCTGTGTAGAAGGTGGAGTACTGCAGTGTAGTGGATTGGAAGCACACACCACTACACACACACCGCTACACTGGGGCAGATCATTTTTGTTACACCACAAATGGATGTCTCCTTTTTTTGCTGTCTCTGTACTCCTGTGTAGAGTCCCCTCACGCTGGTGTCGTCGCACGCTTGTTCTTGCGCCTGTTCACTTCTGGGTTCGCCGGGTTGACACTCTGATGTTATGGATGTCTCTGAATTTATGTCTAAATTTAGCATAGGTTGAACTTGATGGACGTACGTCTTTTTTCAACCTCATCTACTATGTAACTATGGTGTTACTGCAGGGATGTTCAGCAGTAAATTATGGCGAATCTGCCATTCGCAGAACAGAACTGAGCTTTCTGTAAGAACCAATAGGAGAAGGACTCAGACTATTTTAATGGTAGGTAGAGTACTTTATCACACTCCTGACGAAGCTAGAGGTATCTAGAGAAACGCGTTGAGTGGACAAGCAGTAAGAAGCCGACAGAACCGGATACCAGGGACGCCAGAGCATCGTGGCAAACCGCACGCCAACCCCAACGGCCGCTTTTGGGGGTGACGGAAGGTGGACCCACGAGACGACCACCCGCACCGGCTCTCAGTGTCGGAGGATAAGAGACTGTGTAAAGATACAATTGCCAGTGCCCTTTAGGCACGTATGGGTAAGTGCCCCAGTAAGGGATTTTTATTTTATGGTGTGCTTTATGTATTAAATATCCCTTGAACATATTGCACCATAAGTCTTCCATTTTCTTACCCTGCTTGTTAACTCTATTCTACCTACCATTACCTGCATATGCTGCACTAATTATTACAGTGACCATTCACCATTAATAGAACCACTCATCGATAGTGGTTTGCTGTCACAAACCTACTCCCTCACCTGTTTTTGTATTCCTCTTCAGCACATCGCCGGGAGCCCTTGGGTGCATGGATCTGTAGCAGGAGATCACCCTACACGTTTCGCCGAGCCTCTCGTTGCTTCCTCAAAGGCTACAGATCCGTGCACCCAAGGGATCCTGGCGATCTGCTGAAGATCCCTGCATCTACTCCATAACATCGCAGGGTGAACCCGGAAGTGAACAGGCGCACGAGCGCGCCTCGGCGGCTCCACTCCAGCACGAGGGGACTCTGCCCATGAGTACAGAAACAGCCGAAAAGGAGACACCCATTGGTGGTGTGAGGCGCTGTGTCTGTGTGCTGGGTGATGGCACTTTAACTTGCGAGTGGGAATTTTTCCTGTTTTTGATTTTTTACATTGTTTAAATAAAATCACCTGCACCATTGTAGTGGCGTGTGCGCTTCTACGTCACTACAGTACACTATCGGCTCCCATACATCGGCCGCTCTAAAGACACGTAGGTGATGTCTAGGGATTTAGGGTGTAACTGAAATCCCGTCCATCTGAACATCTCACACTGCCGCTTAAAACCGTTCAAAAATGAAGCATCATTTGGTATTAGATGAGATTTGTTGTAGTAACCCAGCCACAGATAGGAAAAGTAAAAAATATTAACACAGATTTCACTCAAAAAAAATCAACATTGGGACCCGCCGTGATGTGGAACGGGAAGAGGGCAGGGAGTGCGGTGTCCCTCCGTGCCGACAGCGCTGGGCTCTTACTGACGGTCTTCTCTTCCTGATTTTGACACTTAAGGGGTTGGGTTACCATCATATCCTTTATTAGGGCGACCTTGACCTGCCATTGACCCTGTACTGTACATTTAATATAAATCCATCTACTTAGAAAAACAAATGTTTGGCCCTTAAGTGAAAACGTGTGCGTCTTGTGGTCAGAGATTGTAAATGATGTGATGAATCAGACAAGCCCTTGAACACATCTTTATTAATACAGATGAGTGACGTATCAATATTATATCAATGGAGATTCCTGCTGCCACTGAGCTGCGCGAGTCTCCTATCAGTGCACCTTGGCAGGACAATGGCAGATCCTGTCATTCGTGATCAGATTTTCTTGCGCGTTCATGTTCAACAATCCTACTGCTGCGTTCAGGTTTCCGAGGGCTTGAGGTGTGTGTAGGCAGGCAGTATGATGGGGGGTGTAGTTGCACTAGAGGTGTGTGTGTGTGGGCACTAGGTGTATGTGTGTGTGTCTGTGGGCACTAGGGTTGTGTTTGTGTGTAAGTTGAGGGCACTAGGTTGTGTGTGGGCACCAGGACTGGGTGTTTGGGCACTAAGGGTGGGGGGGGGGGCACAGGTTGTGGTGGGTGGGGGGGGATGTGTGTGTGTTCACTAGGAAACACTTTTTCCTGTGTTGGTGGTTCTGCGCAGTGTCGCTGTTACACGTTAGTTCCCTGTGTTGGTGGTTCTGCGCAGTGTCGCTGTTACACGTCAGTTCCCTGTGTTGGTGGTTCTGCGCAGTGTCGCTGTTGCACATTAGTCCCCTATGTTGGTGGTTCTGCGCAGTGTCGCTGTTACACGTTAGTTCCCTGTGTTGGTGGTTCTGCGCAGTGTCGCTGTTACACGTTAGTTCCCTGTGTTGGTGGTTCTGCGCAGTGTCGCTCTGTTACACGTCAGTTCCCTGTGTTGGTGGTTCTGCGCAGTGTCGCTGTTGCACGTTAGTTCCCTGTTTGGTGGTTCTGCGCAGTGTCGCTGTTGCACGTTAGTTCCCTGTGTTGGTGGTTCTGCGCAGTGTCGCTGTTACACGTTAGTTCCCTGTGTTGGTGGTTCTGCGCAGTGTCGCTGTTACACGTTAGTTCCCTGTGTTGGTGGTTCTGTGCAGTGTCGCTGTTACACGTTAGTTCCCTGTTTGGTGGTTTTGCGCAGTGTCGCTGTTACACGTTAGTTCCCTGTGTTGGTGGTTCTGTGCAGTGTCGCTGTTACACGTTAGTTCCCTGTGTTGGTGGTTCTGTGCAGTGTCGCTGTTACACGTTAGTTCCCTGTGTTGGTGGTTCTGCGCAGTGTCGCTGTTACACGTTAGTTCCCTGTGTTGGTGGTTCTGCGCGGTGTCGCTGTTACACGTTAGTTCCCTGTGTTGGTGGTTCTGCGCAGTGTCGCTGTTGCACGTTTAGTTCCCTGTGTTGGTGGTTCTGCGCAGTGTCGCTGTTGCACGTTAGTTCCCTGTGTTGGTGGTTCTGCGCAGTGTCGCTGTTACTTGTTAGTTCCCTGTGTTGGTGGTTCTGCGCAGTGTCGCTGTTACACGTTAGTTCCCTGTGTTGGTGGTTCTGCGCAGTGTCGCTGTTACACGTTAGTTCCCTGTGTTGGTGGTTCTGCGCAGTGTCGCTGTTACACGTTAGTTCCCTGTGTTGGTGGTTCTGCGCGGTGTCGCTGTTACACGTTAGTTCCCTGTGTTGGTGGTTCTGCGCAGTGTCGCTGTTGCACGTTAGTTCCCTGTGTTGGTGGTTCTGCGCAGTGTCGCTGTTACACGTTTAGTTCCCTGTGTTGGTGGTTCTGCGCAGTGTCGCTGTTACACGTTAGTTCCCTGTGTTGGTGGTTCTGCGCAGTGTCGCTGTTACACGTTTAGTTCCCTGTGTTGGTGGTTCTGCGCAGTGTTGCTGTTACAAGTTTAGTTCCCTGTGTTGGTGGTTCTGCGCAGTGTCGCTGTTACACGTTTAGTTCCCTGTGTTGGTGGTTCTGCGCAGTGTCGCTGTTACACGTTAGATCCCTGTGTTGGTGGTTCTGCGCAGTGTCGCTGTTGCACGTTAGTTCCCTGTTTGGTGGTTCTGCGCAGTGTCGCTGTTACACGTTAGTTCCCTGTGTTGGTGGTTCTGCGCAGTGTCGCTGTTACACGTTAGTTCCCTGTGTTGGTGGTTCTGCGCAGTGTCGCTGTTGCACGTTAGTTCCCTGTGTTGGTGGTTCTGCGCAGTGTCGCTGTTACACGTTAGTTCCCTGTGTTGGTGGTTCTGCGCAGTGTCGCTGTTACACGTTTAGTTCCCTGTGTTGGTGGTTCTGCGCAGTGTCGCTGTTACACGTTAGTTACCTGTGTTGGTGGTTCTGCGCAGTGTCGCTGTTACACGTTTAGTTCCCTGTGTTGGTGGTTCTGCGCAGTGTCGCTGTTGCACGTTAGTTCCCTGTGTTGGTGGTTCTGCGCAGTGTCGCTGTTACACATTAGTTCCCTGTGTTGGTGGTTCTGCGCAGTGTCGCTGTTACACATTGAGTTCCCTGTGTTGGTGGTTCTGCGCAGTGTCGCTGTTACACGTTAGTTCCCTGTGTTGGTGGTTCTGCGCAGTATCGCTGTTACACGTTAGTTCCCTGTGTTGGTGGTTCTGCGCAGTGTCGCTGTTACACGTTAGTTCCCTGTGTTGGTGGTTCTGCCCAGTGTCGCTGTTACACGTTGGTTCCCTGTGTTGGTGGTTCTGCGCAGTGTCGCTGTTACACGTTAGTTCCCTGTGTTGGTGGTTCTGCGCAGTGTCACTGTTACACGTTTAGTTCCCTGTGTTGGTGGTTCTGTGCAGTGTCGCTGTTACACGTTAGTTCCCTGTGTTGGTGGTTCTGCGCAGGGTCGCTGTTGCACGTTAGTTCCCTGTGTTGGTGGTTCTGCGCAGTGTCGCTGTTACACGTTAGTTCCCTGTGTTGGTGGTTCTGCGCAGTGTCGCTGTTACACGTTAGTTCCCTGTGTTGGTGGTTCTGCACAGTGTCGCTGTTACACGTTAGTTCCCTGTGTTGGTGGTTCTGCGCAGTGTCGCACTGTTACACGTTAGTTCCCTGTGTTGGTGGTTCTGTGCAGTGTCGCTGTTTCACGTTAGTTCCCTGTGTTGGTGGTTCTGCGCAGTGTCGCTGTTACACGTTAGTTCCCTGTGTTGGTGGTTCTGCGCAGTGTCGCTGTTACACGTTAGTTCCCTGTGTTGGTGGTTCTGCGCAGTGTCGCTGTTACACGTTAGTTCCCTGTGTTGGTGGTTCTGCGCAGTGTCGCTGTTACACGTTAGTTCCCTGTGTTGGTGGTTCTGCGCAGTGTCGCTGTTACACGTTAGTTCCCTGTGTTGGTTGTTCTGCGCAGTGTCGCTGTTGCACGTTAGTTGCCTGTGTTGGTGGTTCTGCGCAGTGTCGCTGTTACACGTTTAGTTCCCTGTGTTGGTGGTTCTGCGCAGTGTCGCTGTTACACGTTTAGTTCCCTGTGTTGGTGGTTCTGCGCAGTGTCGCTGTTGCACGTTTAGTTCCCTGTGTTGGTGGTTCTGCGCAGTGTCGCTGTTACACGTTTAGTTCCCTGTGTTGGTGGTTCTGCGCAGTGTCGCTATTACACGTCAGTTCCCTGTGTTGGTGGTTCTGCGCAGTGTCGCTGTTACACGTTTAGTTCCCTGTGTTGGTGGTTCTGCGCAGTGTCGCTGTTACACGTTAGTTCCCTGTGTTGGTGGTTCTGCGCAGTGTCGCTGTTACACGTTCGTTCCCTGTGTTGGTGGTTCTGCGCAGTGTCGCTGTTACACGTTTAGTTCCCTGTGTTGGTGGTTCTGCGCAGTGTCGCTGTTACACGTTAGTTCCCTGTGTTGGTGGTTCTGCGCAGTGTCGCTGTTACACGTTAGTTCCCTGTGTTGGTGGTTCTGCACAGTGTCGCTGTTACACGTTAGTTCCCTGTGTTGGTGGTTCTGCGCAGTGTCGCACTGTTACACGTTAGTTCCCTGTGTTGGTGGTTCTGTGCAGTGTCGCTGTTTCACGTTAGTTCCCTGTGTTGGTGGTTCTGCGCAGTGTCGCTGTTACACGTTAGTTCCCTGTGTTGGTGGTTCTGCGCAGTGTCGCTGTTACACGTTAGTTCCCTGTGTTGGTGGTTCTGCGCAGTGTCGCTGTTACACGTTAGTTCCCTGTGTTGGTGGTTCTGCGCAGTGTCGCTGTTACACGTTAGTTCCCTGTGTTGGTGGTTCTGCGCAGTGTCGCTGTTACACGTTAGTTCCCTGTGTTGGTTGTTCTGCGCAGTGTCGCTGTTGCACGTTAGTTGCCTGTGTTGGTGGTTCTGCGCAGTGTCGCTGTTACACGTTTAGTTCCCTGTGTTGGTGGTTCTGCGCAGTGTCGCTGTTACACGTTTAGTTCCCTGTGTTGGTGGTTCTGCGCAGTGTCGCTGTTGCACGTTTAGTTCCCTGTGTTGGTGGTTCTGCGCAGTGTCGCTGTTACACGTTTAGTTCCCTGTGTTGGTGGTTCTGCGCAGTGTCGCTATTACACGTCAGTTCCCTGTGTTGGTGGTTCTGCGCAGTGTCGCTGTTACACGTTTAGTTCCCTGTGTTGGTGGTTCTGCGCAGTGTCGCTGTTACACGTTAGTTCCCTGTGTTGGTGGTTCTGCGCAGTGTCGCTGTTACACGTTCGTTCCCTGTGTTGGTGGTTCTGCGCAGTGTCGCTGTTGCACGTTTAGTTCCCTGTGTTGGTGGTTCTGCGCAGTGTCGCTGTTGCACGTTAGTTCCCTGTGTTGGTGGTTCTGCGCAGTGTCGCTGTTACATGTTAGTTCCCTGTGTTGGTGGTTTTGCGCAGTGTCGCTGTTACACGTTTAGTTCCCTGTGTTGGTGGTTCTGCGCAGTGTCGCTGTTACACGTTTAGTTCCCTGTGTTGGTGGTTCTGCGCAGTGTCGCTGTTACACGTTAGTTCCCTGTGTTGGTGGTTCTGCGCAGTGTCGCTGTTACACGTTTAGTTCCCTGTGTTGGTGGTTCTGCGCAGTGTCGCTGTTACACGTTAGTTCCCTGTGTTGGTGGTTCTGCGCAGTGTCGCTTATACACGTTTAGTTCCCTGTGTTGGTGGTTCTGCGCAGTGTCGCTGTTACACGTTAGTTCCCTGTGTTGGTGGTTCTGCGCAGTGTCGCTGTTGCACGTTAGTTCCCAGTGTTGGTGGTTCTGCGCAGTGTCGCTGTTACACGTTAGTTCCCTGTGTTGGTGGTTCTGCGCAGTGTCGCTGTTACACGTTTAGTTCCCTGTGTTGGTGGTTCTGCGCAGTGTCACTGTTACACGTTTAGTTCCCTGTGTTGGTGGTTCTGCGCAGTGTCGCTGTTGCACGTTAGTTCCCTGTGTTGGTGGTTCTGCGCAGTGTCGCTGTTACACGTTAGTTCCCTGTGTTGGTGGTTCTGCGCAGTGTCGCTGTTACACGTTTAGTTCCCTGTGTTGGTGGTTCTGCGCAGTGTCGCTGTTACACGTTTAGTTCCCTGTGTTGGTGGTTCTGCGCAGTGTCGCTTATACACGTTTAGTTCCCTGTGTTGGTGGTTCTGCGCAGTGTCGCTGTTACACGTCAGTTCCCTGTGTTGGTGGTTCTGCGCAGTGTCACTGTTGCACGTTAGTTTCCTGTGTTGGTGGTTCTGCGCAGTGTCACTGTTGCACGTCAGTTTCCTGTGTTGGTGGTTCTGCGCAGTGTCACTGTTGCACGTTAGTTTCCTGTGTTGGTGGCTCTGCGCAGTGTCGCTGTTACACGTTAGTTCCCTGTGTTGTTGGTTCTGCGCAGTGTCGCTGTTACACGTTTAGTTCCCTTTGTTTGTGGTTCTTCGTTAGTTCCCTGTGTTGGTGGTTCTGCGCAGTGTCGCTGTTACACGTTAGTTCCCTGTGTTGGTGGTTCTGCGCAGTGTCGCTGTTACACGTTTAGTTCCCTGTGTTGGTGGTTCTGCGCAGTGTCGCTGTTACACGTTTAGTTCCCTGTGTTGGTGGTTCTGCGCAGTGTCGCTGTTGCACGTTAGTTCCCTGTGTTGGTGGTTCTGCGCAGTGTCGCTGTTACACGTTAGTTCCCTGTGTTGGTGGTTCTGCGCAGTGTCGCTGTTACACGTTAGTTCCCTGTGTTGGTGGTTCTGCGCAGTGTCGCTGTTACACGTTAGTTCCCTGTGTTGGTGGTTCTGCGCAGTGTCGCTGTTACATGTTTAGTTCCCTGTGTTGGAGGTTCTGCGCAGTGTCGCTGTTGCACGTTAGTTCCCTGTGTTGGTGGTTCTGCGCAGTGTCGCTGTTACACGTTTAGTTCCCTGTGTTGGTGGTTCTGCGCAGTGTCGCTGTTGCACATTAGTTCCCTGTGTTGGTGGTTCTGCGCAGTGTCGCTGTTACACGTTAGTTCCCTGTGTTGGTGGTTCTGCGCAGTGTCGCTGTTACACGTTAGTTCCCTGTGTTGGTGGTTCTGCGCAGTGTCGCTGTTACACGTTAGTTCCCTGTGTTGGTGGTTCTGCGCAGTGTCGCTGTTACACGTTTAGTTCCTTGTGTTGGTGGTTCTGCGCAGTCTCGCTGTTACACGTTAGTTCCCTGTGTTGGTGGTTCTGCGCAGTGTCGCTGTTACACGTTGGTTCCCTGTGTTGGTGGTTCTGCGCAGTGTCGCTGTTACACGTTAGTTCCCTGTGTTGGTGGTTCTGCGCAGTGTCGCTGTTACACGTTAGTTCCCTGTGTTGGTGGTTCTGCACAGTGTCGCTTATACACGTTAGTACCCTGTGTTGGTGGTTCTGCGCAGTGTCGCTGTTACACGTTAGTTCCCTGTGTTGGTGGTTCTGCGCGGTGTCGCTATTACACGTTAGATCCCTGTGTTGGTGGTTCTGCGCAGTGTCGCTGTTACACGTTTAGTTCCCTGTGTTGGTGGTTCTGCGCAGTGTCGCTGTTACACGTTAGTTCCCTGTGTTGGTGGTTCTGCGCAGTGTCGCTGTTACACGTTTAGTTCCCTGTGTTGGTGGTTCTGCGCAGTGTCGCTGTTACACGTTAGTTCCCTGTGTTGGTGGTTCTGCGCAGTGTCGCTGTTACACGTTTAGTTCCCTGTGTTGGTGGTTCTGCGCAGTGTCGCTGTTACACGTTTAGTTCCCTGTGTTGGTGGTTTTGCGCAGTGTCGCTGTTACACGTTAGATCCCTGTGTTGGTGGTTCTGCGCAGTGTCGCTGTTGCACGTTAGTTCCCTGTTTGGTGGTTCTGCGCAGTGTCGCTGTTACACGTTAGTTCCCTGTGTTGGTGGTTCTGCGCAGTGTCGCTGTTACACGTTAGTTCCCTGTGTTGGTGGTTCTGCGCAGTGTCGCTGTTGCACGTTAGTTCCCTGTGTTGGTGGTTCTGCGCAGTGTCGCTGTTACACGTTAGTTCCCTGTGTTGGTGGTTCTGCGCAGTGTCGCTGTTACACGTTTAGTTCCCTGTGTTGGTGGTTCTGCGCAGTGTCGCTGTTACACGTTAGTTACCTGTGTTGGTGGTTCTGCGCAGTGTCGCTGTTACACGTTTAGTTCCCTGTGTTGGTGGTTCTGCGCAGTGTCGCTGTTGCACGTTAGTTCCCTGTGTTGGTGGTTCTGCGCAGTGTCGCTGTTACACATTAGTTCCCTGTGTTGGTGGTTCTGCGCAGTGTCGCTGTTACACGTTGAGTTCCCTGTGTTGGTGGTTCTGCGCAGTGTCGCTGTTACACGTTAGTTCCCTGTGTTGGTGGTTCTGCGCAGTATCGCTGTTACACGTTAGTTCCCTGTGTTGGTGGTTCTGCGCAGTGTCGCTGTTACACGTTCGTTCCCTGTGTTGGTGGTTCTGCGCAGTGTCGCTGTTGCACGTTAGTTCCCTGTGTTGGTGGTTCTGCCCAGTGTCGCTGTTACACGTTAGTTCCCTGTGTTGGTGGTTCTGCGCAGTATCGCTGTTGCACGTTAGTTCCCTGTGTTGGTGGTTCTGCGCAGTGTCGCTGTTACACGTTGGTTCCCTGTGTTGGTGGTTCTGCGCAGTGTCGCTGTTACACGTTAGTTCCCTGTGTTGGTGGTTCTGCGCAGTGTCACTGTTACACGTTTAGTTCCCTGTGTTGGTGGTTCTGTGCAGTGTCGCTGTTACACGTTAGTTCCCTGTGTTGGTGGTTCTGCGCAGTGTCGCTGTTGCACGTTAGTTCCCTGTGTTGGTGGTTCTGCGCAGTGTCGCTGTTACACGTTAGTTCCCTGTGTTGGTGGTTCTGCGCAGTGTCGCTGTTACACGTTAGTTCCCTGTGTTGGTGGTTCTGCGCAGTGTCGCTGTTACACGTTAGTTCCCTGTGTTGGTGGTTCTGCGCAGTGTCGCACTGTTACACGTTAGTTCCCTGTGTTGGTGGTTCTGTGCAGTGTCGCTGTTACACGTTAGTTCCCTGTGTTGGTGGTTCTGCGCAGTGTCGCTGTTACACGTTAGTTCCCTGTGTTGGTGGTTCTGCGCAGTGTCGCTGTTACACGTTAGTTCCCTGTGTTGGTGGTTCTGCGCAGTGTTGCTGTTACACGTTAGTTCCCTGTGTTGGTGGTTCTGCGCAGTGTCGCTGTTACACGTTAGTTCCCTGTGTTGGTGGTTCTGCGCAGTGTCGCTGTTACACGTTAGTTCCCTGTGTTGGTGGTTCTGCGCAGTGTCGCTGTTACACGTTAGTTCCCTGTGTTGGTTGTTCTGCGCAGTGTCGCTGTTGCACGTTAGTTGCCTGTGTTGGTGGTTCTGCGCAGTGTCGCTGTTACACGTTTAGTTCCCTGTGTTGGTGGTTCTGCGCAGTGTCGCTGTTACACGTTTAGTTCCCTGTGTTGGTGGTTCTGCGCAGTGTCGCTGTTGCACGTTTAGTTCCCTGTGTTGGTGGTTCTGCGCAGTGTCGCTGTTACACGTTTAGTTCCCTGTGTTGGTGGTTCTGCGCAGTGTCGCTGTTACACGTCAGTTCCCTGTGTTGGTGGTTCTGCGCAGTGTCGCTGTTACACGTTTAGTTCCCTGTGTTGGTGGTTCTGCGCAGTGTCGCTGTTACACGTTAGTTCCCTGTGTTGGTGGTTCTGCGCAGTGTCGCACTGTTACACGTTAGTTCCCTGTGTTGGTGGTTCTGTGCAGTGTCGCTGTTACACGTTAGTTCCCTGTGTTGGTGGTTCTGCGCAGTGTCGCTGTTACACGTTAGTTCCCTGTGTTGGTGGTTCTGCGCAGTGTCGCTGTTACACGTTAGTTCCCTGTGTTGGTGGTTCTGCGCAGTGTTGCTGTTACACGTTAGTTCCCTGTGTTGGTGGTTCTGCGCAGTGTCGCTGTTACACGTTAGTTCCCTGTGTTGGTGGTTCTGCGCAGTGTCGCTGTTACACGTTAGTTCCCTGTGTTGGTGGTTCTGCGCAGTGTCGCTGTTACACGTTAGTTCCCTGTGTTGGTTGTTCTGCGCAGTGTCGCTGTTGCACGTTAGTTGCCTGTGTTGGTGGTTCTGCGCAGTGTCGCTGTTACACGTTTAGTTCCCTGTGTTGGTGGTTCTGCGCAGTGTCGCTGTTACACGTTTAGTTCCCTGTGTTGGTGGTTCTGCGCAGTGTCGCTGTTGCACGTTTAGTTCCCTGTGTTGGTGGTTCTGCGCAGTTTCGCTGTTACACGTTTAGTTCCCTGTGTTGGTGGTTCTGCGCAGTGTCGCTGTTACACGTCAGTTCCCTGTGTTGGTGGTTCTGCGCAGTGTCGCTGTTACACGTTTAGTTCCCTGTGTTGGTGGTTCTGCGCAGTGTCGCTGTTACACGTTAGTTCCCTGTGTTGGTGGTTCTGCGCAGTGTCGCTGTTACACGTTAGTTCCCTGTGTTGGTGGTTCTGCGCAGTATCGCTGTTGCACGTTAGTTCCCTGTGTTGGTGGTTCTGCGCAGTGTCGCTGTTACACGTTGGTTCCCTGTGTTGGTGGTTCTGCGCAGTGTCGCTGTTACACGTTAGTTCCCTGTGTTGGTGGTTCTGCGCAGTGTCACTGTTACACGTTTAGTTCCCTGTGTTGGTGGTTCTGTGCAGTGTCGCTGTTACACGTTAGTTCCCTGTGTTGGTGGTTCTGCGCAGTGTCGCTGTTGCACGTTAGTTCCCTGTGTTGGTGGTTCTGCGCAGTGTCGCTGTTACACGTTAGTTCCCTGTGTTGGTGGTTCTGCGCAGTGTCGCTGTTACACGTTAGTTCCCTGTGTTGGTGGTTCTGCGCAGTGTCGCTGTTACACGTTAGTTCCCTGTGTTGGTGGTTCTGTGCAGTGTCGCACTGTTACACGTTAGTTCCCTGTGTTGGTGGTTCTGTGCAGTGTCGCTGTTACACGTTAGTTCCCTGTGTTGGTGGTTCTGCGCAGTGTCGCTGTTACACGTTAGTTCCCTGTGTTGGTGGTTCTGCGCAGTGTCGCTGTTACACGTTAGTTCCCTGTGTTGGTGGTTCTGCGCAGTGTTGCTGTTACACGTTAGTTCCCTGTGTTGGTGGTTCTGCGCAGTGTCGCTGTTACACGTTAGTTCCCTGTGTTGGTGGTTCTGCGCAGTGTCGCTGTTACACGTTAGTTCCCTGTGTTGGTGGTTCTGCGCAGTGTCGCTGTTACACGTTAGTTCCCTGTGTTGGTTGTTCTGCGCAGTGTCGCTGTTGCACGTTAGTTGCCTGTGTTGGTGGTTCTGCGCAGTGTCGCTGTTACACGTTTAGTTCCCTGTGTTGGTGGTTCTGCGCAGTGTCGCTGTTACACGTTTAGTTCCCTGTGTTGGTGGTTCTGCGCAGTGTCGCTGTTGCACGTTTAGTTCCCTGTGTTGGTGGTTCTGCGCAGTGTCGCTGTTACACGTTTAGTTCCCTGTGTTGGTGGTTCTGCGCAGTGTCGCTGTTACACGTCAGTTCCCTGTGTTGGTGGTTCTGCGCAGTGTCGCTGTTACACGTTAGTTCCCTGTGTTGGTGGTTCTGCGCAGTGTCGCTGTTACACGTTCGTTCCCTGTGTTGGTGGTTCTGCGCAGTGTCGCTGTTACACGTTTAGTTCCCTGTGTTGGTGGTTCTGCGCAGTGTCGCTGTTGCACGTTAGTTCCCTGTGTTGGTAGTTCTGCGCAGTGTCGCTGTTACACGTTATTTCCCTGTGTTGGTGGTTCTGCGCAGTGTCGCTGTTACATGTTAGTTCCCTGTGTTGGTGGTTTTGCGCAGTGTCGCTGTTACACGTTTAGTTCCCCGTGTTGGTGGTTCTGCGCAGTGTCGCTGTTACACGTTTAGTTCCCTGTGTTGGTGGTTCTGCGCAGTGTCGCTGTTACACGTTAGTTCCCTGTGTTGGTGGTTCTGCGCAGTGTCGCTGTTACACGTTTAGTTCCCTGTGTTGGTGGTTCTGCGCAGTGTCGCTGTTACACGTTAGTTCCCAGTGTTGGTGGTTCTGCGCAGTGTCGCTGTTACACGTTAGTTCCCTGTGTTGGTGGTTCTGCGCAGTGTCGCTGTTGCACGTTAGTTCCCTGTGTTGGTGGTTCTGCGCAGTGTCGCTGTTACACGTTTAGTTCCCTGTGTTGGTGGTTCTGCGCAGTGTCGCTGTTACACGTTAGTTCCCTGTGTTGGTGGTTCTGCGCAGTGTCGCTGTTACACGTTAGTTCCCTGTGTTGGTGGTTCTGCGCAGTGTCGCTGTTACACGTTAGTTCCCTGTGTTGGTGGTTCTGCGCAGTGTCGCTTATACACGTTTAGTTCCCTGTGTTGGTGGTTCTGCGCAGTGTCGCTGTTACACGTTAGTTCCCTGTGTTGGTGGTTCTGCGCAGTGTCGCTGTTGCACGTTAGTTCCCAGTGTTGGTGGTTCTGCGCAGTGTCGCTGTTACACGTTAGTTCCCTGTGTTGGTGGTTCTGCGCAGTGTCGCTGTTACACGTTTAGTTCCCTGTGTTGGTGGTTCTGCGCAGTGTCACTGTTACACGTTTAGTTCCCTGTGTTGGTGGTTCTGCGCAGTGTCGCTGTTACACGTTAGTTCCCTGTGTTGGTGGTTCTGCGCAGTGTCGCTGTTACACGTTAGTTCCCTGTGTTGGTGGTTCTGCGCAGTGTCGCTGTTACACGTTTAGTTCCCTGTGTTGGTGGTTCTGCGCAGTGTCGCTGTTACACGTTTAGTTCCCTGTGTTGGTGGTTCTGCGCAGTGTCGCTTATACACGTTTAGTTCCCTGTGTTGGTGGTTCTGCGCAGTGTCGCTGTTACACGTTAGTTCCCTGTGTTGGTGGTTCTGCGCAGTGTCGCTGTTACACGTCAGTTCCCTGTGTTGGTGGTTCTGCGCAGTGTCACTGTTGCACGTTGGTTTCCTGTGTTGGTGGTTCTGCGCAGTGTCACTGTTGCACGTTAGTTTCCTGTGTTGGTGGTTCTGCGCAGTGTCACTGTTGCACGTTAGTTTCCTGTGTTGGTGGCTCTGCGCAGTGTCGCTGTTACACGTTAGTTCCCTGTGTTGTTGGTTCTGCGCAGTGTCGCTGTTACACGTTTAGTTCCCTTTGTTTGTGGTTCTTCGTTAGTTCCCTGTGTTGGTGGTTCTGCGCAGTGTCGCTGTTACACGTTAGTTCCCTGTGTTGGTGGTTCTGCGCAGTGTCGCTGTTACACGTTTAGTTCCCTGTGTTGGTGGTTCTGCGCAGTGTCGCTGTTACACGTTTAGTTCCCTGTGTTGGTGGTTCTGCGCAGTGTCGCTGTTGCACGTTAGTTCCCTGTGTTGGTGGTTCTGCGCAGTGTCGCTGTTACACGTTAGTTCCCTGTGTTGGTGGTTCTGCGCAGTGTCGCTGTTACACGTTAGTTCCCTGTGTTGGTGGTTCTGCGCAGTGTCGCTGTTACACGTTAGTTCCCTGTGTTGGTGGTTCTGCGCAGTGTCGCTGTTGCACGTTAGTTCCCTGTGTTGGTGGTTCTGCGCAGTGTCGCTGTTACATGTTTAGTTCCCTGTATTGGAGGTTCTGCGCAGTGTCGCTGTTGCACGTTAGTTCCCTGTGTTGGTGGTTCTGCGCAGTGTCGCTGTTACACGTTTAGTTCCCTGTGTTGGTGGTTCTGCGCAGTGTCGCTGTTACACGTTTAGTTCCCTGTGTTGGTGGTTCTGCGCAGTGTCGCTGTTGCACGTTAGTTCCCTGTGTTGGTGGTTCTGCGCAGTGTCGCTGTTGCACGTTAGTTCCCTGTGTTGGTGGTTCTGCGCAGTGTCGCTGTTACACGTTAGTTCCCTGTGTTGGTGGTTCTGCGCAGTGTCGCTGTTACACGTTAGTTCCCTGTGTTGGTGGTTCTGCGCAGTGTCGCTGTTACACGTTAGTTCCCTGTGTTGGTGGTTCTGCGCAGTGTCGCTGTTACACGTTAGTTCCCTGTGTTGGTGGTTCTGCGCAGTGTCGCTGTTACACGTTAGTTCCCTGTGTTGGTGGTTCTGCGCAGTGTCGCTGTTACAGGTTTAGTTCCCTGTGTTGGTGGTTCTGCGCAGTGTCGCTGTTACACGTTAGTTCCCTGTGTTGGTGGTTCTGCGCAGTGTCGCGCTGTTACACGTTTACTTGTGGAGTCGTAACGCAGCGATAATAAGAATGAGGTCACTGTGCGTACAGCGCAGGATAGGGGACACAGCAGCTGTAAGTATTTTTGGTACCTTATTAACATCCCTCGGTGCAGTCACAATGTGGACCGCACAGTTGTTTTCCATCTGTTATCCATACGTGATATAATATTATTGCCACATAACGCTTCAGAAATTTGCTTGTGTATAAGCATCAGCAGTTATAGGGAAGACATTTGTAAGGAAGCTGATTTTCCAGGTACTTTTATTTTTAGAATTGAATGGTTTTATGATGATGACAAAAATAAATCTGTGCTTTTCTCCACCAAACTGTGTGAGTCCGATGCCGATTGGCTGTGTAAGGAGATGGCGTGTGCTGGTTATATTTCTAGTCTTGTTTCATACATTGTAGCACATTTAAATATGAGGCATGTTAAACAATCACCAAAACAATGGAGATGGGGGAAGGGGAGAGTGAATAATGTGTATATGGGTTAAATGGGGTTTATTGATGCATAGATTTGCTGCTCAAACCCTCAGATGAACTGTTTCCAGAGTATGATTTCTCCAAGCGCAGGGGGGCGCAGCAGGTGGCAAAGGGAAGAAATGGGCAGAATAGAGAAATATGTTTAATCTGCGGTTCCTGTTTGGGGCCAATGTGCGGGTACATCTCACATTTACCCCAAAATAGCATATCCCAAACAGTAGCAGTGTTATCATTGTTATCCATGTAGTCTGGTCGGTGGGCTAAGCGGGAATAGTGCAGGCAGTGTAAACACGTTTGTATCCAACAGATAAAATTAACAGAAAGTGCACGTACAAAGCGGCCATTCTTTAACGCTTATTATAGACTAAAGCAGTAAAATTCCGGGCATTATCCAATCAGTAATGCCCGGAATTTAAGCAGCAGAATGTGTAGTTTTCAATGTGTTTATTTCCAGCCAATCAGCTTTCAGAACAGCTCAGACAGGGCAGGGGATTCGTCTGATTGAAGTAACAGCTCTGAGACAGGGCAGGGGATTGGTCAGGATGTATGAGCCACGTGTTGACTCCTCCCCCTCCCGAGCTGACTGAGATTTCTTGAGCAGATTCAGTTGAATTGGGAGCGAGGGGGGGGGGGGGGGGGGAGAGACTGCACAGAAGTAAGTGGCTGTCTGCAGTCTCTTTGTGGCTGCAGTTTGTGTGTGAGTGTCAGTAGCAGTGAGTGTGTGCTGTGCTGTTGTATATCTGTGTAGAGGTGCTGAGTGTGTGTGTGTCAGCAGCAGTGTTTATGGGTGTAGCATGTGTGTTGTAGCAGCAGTGTGTGTGTGTAGAGGTGTGTGTGGGTGGTTGTGTGTGTAGAGGTGCAGTGTTGTGTATAGAGGTGCAGTGTTGGGTGTGTGTAGAGGTGCAGTGTGGGGTGTGTGTAGAGGTGGGGGGGAGTGCAAAGTTTAGTAAGTGGCTGCATTTTTTATTGTGGCTGCTGTGTGTGTTGTGTTGTGTTGTGCTGTTGTATGTGTAGCAGCAGTTTGTGTGTGTAGAGCTGATGTGTGTGTATAGAGCTCCAGTGTGTGTGTGTGTGTGTGTGTCAGCAGCAGTGTTTATGGGTGTAGCATGTGTGTGTGGCAGCAGAGTTTGTGTGCGTAGAGCTGCTTTGGTGTGTGTGTGTGTGTGTGTGTGTGTGTGTGTGTGTGTGTGTGTGTGTGTGTAGCTGCTGTTGTGTGTGTGTGTGTGTGTGTGTGTGTGTGTGTGTGTGTGTGTGTGTGTGTGTGTGTGTGTGTGTGTGTGTGTGTGTGTGTGTGTGTAGAGCTGCTGTGTTGTGTGTGTGTGTAGAGCTGCTGTGTTGTGTGTGTGTGTAGAGCTGCTGTGTTGTGTGTGTGTGTAGAGCTGCTGTGTTGTGTGTGTGTGTGTAGAGCTGCTGTGTTGTGTGTGTGTGTGTAGAGCTGCTGTGTTGTGTGTGTGTGTGTAGAGCTGCTGTGTTGTGTGTGTGTGTAGAGCTGCTGTGTTGTGTGTGTGTGTGTGTGTAGAGCTGCTGTGTTGTGTGTGTGTGTGTGTAGAGCTGCTGTGTTGTGTGTGTGTGTGTGTAGAGCTGCTGTGTTGTGTGTGTGTGTAGAGCTGCTGTGTTGTGTGTGTGTAGAGGTGCTGTATTGTGTAGGTGTGTGTGTGGAGGTGTGTGGAGGTGCGTGTGGAGGTGCGTGTGTGTGTGTAGAGGTGCTGTATTGTGTGTGTGTGTGTGTGTGTGTGTGTGTGTGTGTGTGTGTGTGTGTGTGTGTGTGTAGGTGCTGTATTGTGTGTCTGTAGAGGTGCTGTGTTGTGTGTGTGTAGAGGTGCTGTGTTGTGTGTGTGTAGAAGTGTTGAGTGTAGAGGAGGTGGTGTGTGTGTGTGTGTGTGTGTGTGTGTGTGTGTGTGTGTATGTGTAGCAGCAGCAGTTTGTGTGTGTTGAGCAGTTGGTGTGTGTGTGTGTGTGTATACACAGAGGGGCGGCAGTGTGTGATATAGAAATCTGCAGTGTAAGAGTATATAGAGGTGGTTTCATGTATTTACCATTTTATTTTAATAACAAAATCTAACTATACAAAAGTGTCTATTATTTATGAAATAAGCCTACATTTAGCCTATAATAGTAATAATCCCCTCAGAACAGGGCATTACTGGCCAATAATGCCCTGGCTGGGTTAAAGTCCCTTCGGGGATTATTACTTAAATAACAGATGTAATCTGTGAAGAATCTCCTGAGCTGTTGGCAAGCTGCTGTCTCGTCCCCTCCGTGCGTGCGCTGCTGTCTCGTCCCCTCCGTGCGTGCGCTGCTGTCTCGTCCCCTCCGTGCGCGCGCTGCTGTCTCGTCCCCTCCGTGCGTGCGCTGCTGTCTCGTCCCCTCTGTGCGTGCGCTGCTGTCTCGTCCCCTCTGTGCGTGCGCTGCTGTCTCGTCCCCTCCGTGCGTGCGCTGCTGTTTCGTCCCCTCCGTGCGCTGCTGTCTCGTCCCCTCCGTGCGTACGCTGCTGTCTCGTCCCCTCCGTGCGTGCGCTGCTGTCTCGTCCCCTCAGTGCGTGCACTGCTGTCTCGTCCCCTCCGTGCGTGCGCTGCTGTCTCGTCCCCTCCGTGCGTGCTGTGGTCTCGTCCCCTCCGTGCGTGCGCTGCGGTCTGGTCCCCTCCGTGCGTGCGCTGCGGTCTCGTCCCCTCCGTGCGCGCGCTGCTGTCTCGTCCCCTCCGTGCGCGCGCTGCTGTCTCGTCCCCTCCGTGCGCGCGCTGCTGTCTCGTCCCCTCCGTGCGTGCGCTGCTGTCTCGTCCCCTCCGTGCGTGCGCTGCTGTCTCGTCCCCTCCGTGCATGCGCTGCGGTCTGGTCCACACCGTGCGTGCTGCGGTCTCATCCCCTCTGTGCGTGCGCTGCGGTCTCGTCCCCTCCGTGCGTGCGCTGCTGTCTCGTCCCCTCCGTGCGTGTGCTGCTGTCTCGTCCCCTCCGTGCGTGCGCTGCTGTCTCGTCCCCTCCGTGCGTGCGCTGCTGTCTCGTCCCCTCCGTGTGTGCGCTGCTGTCTCGTCCCCTCCGTGCGTGCGCTGCTGTCTCGTCCCCTCCGTGCGTGTGCTGCTGTCTCGTCCCCTCCGTGCGTGCGCTGCTGTCTCATCCCCTCCGTGCGTGCGCTGCTGTCTCGTCCCCTCCGTGCGTGCGCTGCGGTCTGGTCCACACCGTGCGTGCTGCGGTCTCGCCACGTGCTTGCTCGCGCTTGCTGTGGTCACTTCCGACTCCATACCCGCGATTGCTGCGCTCTTGCCGCCTCCGTGCATACGCTTGGTGCGGTCTCGCCGCCTCCATGCATGCACTTGCGGCGGGCTCGCTGCCTCCGTGCGTGCGCTGTGGCCTTGCGTGATGCATCTGTCCGCCCTCCCGGAATCGCTGGATGAAACGAGCTGTCGCTCTCCGATTCCCAGACTGCCACTGTTTGGGATATGCTATTTTGGGGTAAATGTGAGTAGTAACGCCGCATTGACCCTAATGTTACCCACAGAGTATAAATATTGCGCGGTTGTGTCTATTTCTTCTCTTGGTTACCTGCGCTTGGAGAAAGGTGCAGATATGAGGGTGATAAAGGGAAATATTCATCCTGGAGACCATACACGGAGTAGAGTTATTTTTGCACGGGCTTCATGTTTCAGGCGGTTTTCTGTTGGTTTTGAGTCAGATAGAATGGGCAGTGTTACTACATGTGGGAGCTGCGTGTGTCATGCGTGTGCCATGCGTGTGCTATCCCGTCCCTCTCGTACACGGGCGGAGAGTAATGAATAAAGAATGAGAAGGGAGGAAGTGCTACCAAAATCTGCGATTATGAGAAATAAAATCTCCTTCAATAGATCGAATATAGGAATTCAAAAGTATTACAAATATACCGTTTTTGCCTGATTTTAAGGCGACGTTTTCTTTTCCAATAAAGTTAAGTCGAAACGTACAGCTGCGCCTTTATAATCGGGCCCCGCCCACTTTGCGAGCCAATCAGCAGTGGGATGTAGATGGGTAAAACAGAGGAAGCTCCGCCTTGGGGGCCTGAGGCGGCCATGTTGCTTGTGGCAGGAAGATCAGACGCAGAGATGCGTGTGAGAGCATGTGAACTTTTATTCTTTCCAGCAACTACTGAAATTAGGGGGTCGCCTTATGCTCAGGGTCGCCCTATTATCAGTAAAATACAATATGTATATAGATTAAAGAATAATGGTGGTAATTTTATTATTAATAACAATGTAATCTCCGTTGTGCAAAAACAGAGCAATTATATAAATATATATAAACCACCAAATAAAATAGAATATCGGATAAACCGAACATACCACATATAGGGTGCACAGCAAATGCACCTTTAATAAACACAGTGAGGGAAATAGCATATAAATGTGGCATCTGAAAAATAATATACAAATATAATAAGTTACTCTTAATATCCATATTTTAAAGTGCCAAACACCTTACCCCACATGCATCAGCCCTAGTGCAGAAATAAGTGGGGTTTCTCTCAAATCCTCCAGTCCAGTAAAAGGCATAATCCCCGTTATACTCCAATCTGTGTGGGAGTGGGCTGCGCTGCGTGTGGGAGTGGGCTGCGCTGCATGTGGGAGTGGGCTGCGCTGCATGTGGGAGTGAGCTGCGCTGCATGTGGAAGTGGGCTGCGCTGCGTTGATCAGCAGCACACAGTGCTACATTGTCCTATATTATCCAGGAGTATCATTTGAATAAATACTAATAAGTGGTAATACACTCATAATTGTTCATAATAAAACAAGCATTTATTGATGAAAAGTAGAGAATAATTCTCCCTTAGGTTGCGTTATCTCCTAGTGCTGCCTTTTAATGGTAGTATCTCGGTACGAACAGCAGTTCCAGCACCTACCGATAAGGTCACTTACCTGAGCGTCCCGGCGGAGGCACGCAGGACTATCCCAGCTTTATCCGGAAACCAGAAGTGATACCAGTAATGGGCTGAAAGAATCGTCATTACCCCCGCGCGTGTCGTGGCTCTACATAATCGGAAGGATCTTGGGAACGACGTAAGAGAGATCAATAAAACGCGTTGGAGATAATGGTGATTCTTTCAGGCCCCTCTGGTGAGTCGGGATTGGGCTGCTCGAGTAGTGACCTCATCGGTAGGCACTGACCTTTCTGTATGTACCAAGACGCTGAAATGACAGGCCGCACCCGGAGTTGTCGTGACCTAAGGGAGAATTTGTCTCTGCTTTTTCAACAATAAGTGTTTATAACAAAGCAAACGGTGAGTACATTACCGTGTTTTAGGATTTATTAAATTATACATCTGGACAATATCATATTAGGTGCTGCTGTTGCGTTTTTTTTTTTTTATCTTTGACATATTTCATAGAACTGACAACGAACCACTAAAATGTTTATATAAAAAAATATTCTGTGTTGCTTCTATTTTTATTCCTGTTGGTTCTGCTTCGATATCCTAAAATAATCATGTAATAACGCTGGCCTCATTCCTAAAACTGCTAGGAGCGAAAACAACAGACCTCTTATTATTCAGGCACAGAATAAAGAACAAACTGATAAAGAAATGCTGTTTAATTTTTTTTACTCTATTAAGCGGGTCTGCTGTTGCTCTATACAATGATTTTATTGACTTGCTGACATTTAAAAGCACTATATAATCGGGGTCTCGCTGCATGAGAGAGCTCCTGATTCCCCACACTCCCACTCCCCCATTTCGATCCGCACGTGAAGGACTCCCAACAGTTCCCAGAATCTCCTAGACTTCTTTTGGGGCCCGAGTTTCTAACCATGTGCCTCCTACTTTTGACAGTCTCGTACGGCCTGAGGCACCCCTCTCTGGAAAAAAAATTTTAAAACGGACTCAAGGCGTACCTCTTGACCCAGGCATTCAATGAGTGAACCGCAACCTCCGACATTCAATACAAACCGTATAATTGCATTCTATATTCTGTTCGCCCTACATTGGGAAAAGCACTATTTTTAAATAAAGATCTTCTTAATAATAATGTATTTAATCTATATGTGATTGGGTTAATTGAATAGCTTAGCGATGAACTCACTGGTCATTAGTGGACATTGTATTAAGTACTGTATAAAAAAGAGAAGCACATTTTGAATTCCGTAATGCCGTCCCATTGCTCACACATGGTGACATAACGCATGGATAGCAGTTTGGTCAGGGAACTTACTGACCAGTCTTGTGTGTCCATGATTGAGGCCAATTCCAAAGTGCCGGGAAATCATTCTAGGCGAGGAGAAACCCGCTCGTGCATCCAACACAACATAGACACAACTTTCTTCAAAGTGCCGGTCTCCTCTAGGACAGAGGTATAAGGTAGAGCTCAACTCACAAGTTCGTAATGCAATTCTCCATTGAATGTGACAGCCAAGAACAGTGGAAAGACCACGTTTCAGGTCCTGATGAAAGGTCCATAAGGGAGCTGAAACGTTGTTTCTCCTCTGTTCTTGGCTGTCACATTAAATGGAGAATTGCATTATGAACTTGTGAGTGGATCTCTACCTTATACCTCTGTCTTAGAGGAGACCTAGAACTTGTTCATGATTAAGAGGGGCCAAACAGTGGATATATAATAATGAGATGGATCTAATTCACAGATACTCATTTTGATTGAAATTAAGCTGCATGACAGGCTCAGTGAGAGTCTGTGGGGCGCACTTCTTGGGGCCAGGAGCAGAAGACCCTGTTATGTTTATTTTCAGACCCATTCCAACCTTCATGTTTCTGGTAACCCTAAATAGTATTGTTTGTTTTGGGAAACAAAGCATGTAATAGGGTCCTATTTCTCATGGCTTTTCGGTGCTTTGTTTATTACTTTCACTTTCTTCCTGTCTTTCTAAGCTCACTCGGGGTTTGCCGGGGGTGTGGGCTCTGGAGGGTTTCCTACAGTTCTCATTGCCCTACAAGCTTGAGAAATGGCCCAGTGAGCCAATTCTCATAGAAAGGTATAAAAATAGCCGAGAGAAGGTTGGACGATGCCCCCCTGCCACCGCCCTCACTGGGGGGGGGCCAGGCTTCCAGCAACGCTTACAAAAACATGCTCTTTGTTTCAATCATTTTATGTACTGTTATCACTTCCTCAAGATTGAATGGAATTGAAAGAGGCACATGTGGCGGGACTCCAGATAACGCTTTCTCACAGAGCTCAATGCCCTGCATTCTGCCACTTCAGGGAGCAGATAAGGCCCTATATTAAAAGGATCAATCCAGCCATTACTGCAGAGTTAAACTGGGATTGAAGATTAAATAAAGACAGCTAGAATAACTGCCCCGGTGTCTTCTCCATGTACAGAAGAAGCCCTAAGCACTTGAACATTTAAAACGTCCCACTTAAAGGTGTCAGTACAGGTAGTCCTCGTTATCCAACGTTTCACATTACAACGAATGGCATATCCAACGCTTTACAATGCAACCCTAGGGGCCGTTTTTCGACGCCGGAATGCGTTATCCACCGTTCACCGCCACTGATTAACATGGGACTCACTTTACATCGGTGTCACTATCCAAGGCTACTTCCAGAACGGGTTCCCTTGGATAACCCGGGACTGCCTGTATTGAATAACACACAACGTAATGTAATTGCAGTTTGTCTTTAGGATTAGTAATAATAATCTGACGTTCCCCCTGTTTTGTGTCTGTAATTTACACAGTGAAGTCATATGGTAGCAAATCGTGTGTATATATATATATATATATCTTGGTTTAAATGATCAGAGCATCACTGTATGTATACACGCTGATGATGTGGCCCTCCTGTTCTTGCCTTCTGTACCCCACTTGGGAAAAACATATTATGTATAAAGTGTTAAAAAAAAAATTAAAAAAAAACTGAGAAACTCCCACTTCATAGTATGAATCTGTGTAATAATCAATCTGTTACGGGTAGGATACAAATGCCCTCATAAACATGAGGTTAGAACTTTGCACAGAGTGGGTGCCTCGTGTTACCAGCCGATGTATCTTGGAATCACATGCCCAGGAGACTGGGTGCAGAGCGGGTGAGCAGCGGATTCGGCTGTGATGATCCCGAGAGTCGCTGTTTCACGCTATCTGGCGTTCTCAACCGACTATCGAGTATCCGCCTCATCTCACAAGGGCTGTCCCCAAACAGCTGGCGTACTCCCTTCAGACAGCCCTCACCTAGACAACCCAACGCGTTTCATCGCAAACACAGACTTCTTCAGGGCTTTGAATATACACAAGGGGCACGTCGCTACACCAGACACACATACATGCAAATGACAAGAAATAATCTACCTGGTGCAAGGGAGAAAGCACAAAGCATAACACACAAATAATCAGAGGATTATAAATAGCCCCCTATAATTGCACTCAAGGTAGGTGACAAATAATGTATATTGTCTATTGTGAACTGGTTGGATAATAGCCAAATCCTAGCATAGGATACACCGCCTGAAGGTCACACTCAAATGAAAATAACAAAAACTTTAATAGTATGCTATAAAAACGACGAGACACTATAAAATGCACAACAGTACATAGATAAAATCCCCAAATGTGTTTGGTAACGGTACAAATATGAACAAATTATGTTCCAAACATATAGCTAGTGGCAAATCTGTTGCTATAGCAGCCAGTTCACAATAGACAATATACGTTATTTGTCACCTACCTTGAGTGCAATTATAGGGGGCTATTTATAATCCTCTGATTATTTGTGTGTTATTCTTCAGGGCTTTCCCTGTTTGGGGACGCCATAGGAGGCTGGGTGGGCGAGGGTGTGTTAGGGCTGGGGGGGCGGGGATGTTTTAGGGCTGGGCTGTACAGCATATAGTACATTTTTTGTACGTAGATGACACACACCGTTGCGTTTCTTCTTTTCCCAGGAGTCTCCGCAGGACAGCGCCATCACAAGGGACATCAACCGGACGTTCCCAGCTCATGACTACTTCAAAGACACTGGCGGAGACGGGCAGGACTCTCTCTACAAAATCTGCAAGGTATTCCAGCATTACTCCACATATGTCATGTTTATAGTGCCTGCCACGAACGGCACACCTGTGAGTATGTGACTTGTGTATGTGACGAGGGTTAATACACACAGCTATCTAGCTGACTTGGTAATCTCCCCAAAAATGAGCAATATCTCCTCTCAATCCATCACAAATATAACCATTAAATCGCTGCCACCACCAAGGATAGAAAAAGTCTTCTTGCTAGGGACCCGTTTACTAAGAAAAATACGTCATTAACGCACACAAAATAGATTGTAGCAAAATGCGTCCGAAAATGTAGTTACTCTCTTCATAAACTTGCAACGTTGAATTAAAGCCCTAAACAGTACTTATTACATTTTAGATTTAATATAAAAAAGTAGCACAGTGCTTAGTTCCAGAACATTTTGAAACATACTGTATAATATATGCAGTTCAATAAAATAACAGGGTGAAACAAGAAAATCTAAACACGTCGCCACATAAAAATATCAGATGCCTTCAAAGAGGGCTTGGAGTTGAAAGTGACAGAATCCACGCGTGTAATTGGCATGACGCACCCTCTGTTGAATTCTAAATTCACAGCCCAAATGCATGTTTTTTAATCCGAAAACTCCCTGCTTTTTAAACGGACGAAGCCAACCTCCTGGGCATGTCCTTAACGCCCCTTCATCATTCTCTAATCCATTGTTATGGCTTGGGAGAAAATATTTAAAAAAATGAATTGAAAAATGCCTCGTAACGCCTAGATCAGGGGTGTGCAAAGTGGGGGGCGCCACCCGGGGGGGGAAGGAGAATTTCCAGGAGGGGACGCGGCTGCTACATAGGTCCCATGCTCTCCCCCCAAGGCATTTAAATGCTGGGGGGTGTTGAGGGGGGGGGGACCGCGCGAGGCCTCTGCAGCTTCTCCTACCTGGTCTTTGGAACTGGCGTCAAATGAAGTCATGGGGTCACGTGACATCGCGTTGCCATGACAACGTGACGCCGGAGCCGAGGAGGGGCGGGGCGAGCCGGGAGGTAAGCAGGCAGGGGGGGGCACAGGTTAAAAGCTTAGCGCACCCCTGGCCTAGAGTATTGTGACCCACCTCATCGCGTTCGGGTAAATTTGCCGCAGGCATAGAGATTAGTCTTGACAGGGTTAATCCTACATTTGAGAGACAAATGGATATCTGTCTGACCATTGCACCCTCACCATATATATATATATAATGCGTTATTCTTGTGAATCGTATCAGACCCGCGATATCTTATAGTTGGTAAACGTGCACAGACGTGGCATGTCTTCCTGGCCATGCCCTCTTGCGTTACCCAATCACGTGAGGAATGTATTTTGTTACCTAAAGATGCCCCATTTATTTCCACTGTCAGCCAGAGTTGTGAGTCTGTGTTTTTAACCCCCTCACAATCCCAGACCAGGTTTGCTCTTAGATACGGTAACCCCACTTCTAGACAAACACAGAAACAGGCCGGGGTCATTGTGGCCTGACCCCAATACAAACAATACAAACAATACATGCATATTTAAGATGTAACTCGTAACTGAAATGAACATTTTGTGCGCCCGATTATTAAAATACTGAATATTTTATTGGTCTTATGACAGTGCCCACAAGTTACACGGCGCTTTGCAGTTTTTGCAAACATTACAATGCGAGAAATATATAAATTTAGATGGGATAGGCGCATTGATATAACTGGGATAAAGGAGTTCCTACCCCAGAGAGCTTACAATCTAATTGTCATTTGGAGGGAATAACGGAAGCAATAGCAGTAAAATGAAGTACATTGATTAGAACGTGTGTTGGGGAGTAGTGGTCACCCAGGGCTATTTAAACGCTACGTTGAACAGGTGAGTTTTCAGCTGGGGTTTGACGTTAGAGAGAGGAGGTAGATACTCAATTACCATTGAGAGGGAGAAAGTTTCAGAGATAGGTGCACTATGTGAGAAGGTGGTAGGTGTGTGAGAGAGTTATAAAGAGAGTAAAGTTATAAAGAGATTAAAGAAAGTCACTATTTGTATTGTTTTGCAGGGAGGTGCAGTGCGGGCGTCTCAATGCGTTATTTAATGCAGTGGTGCAGGGATCGCAGTGTGCCATTTAATGCAGTGGTGCAGGGATCGGCAGTGTGCTATTGAATGCAGTGGTGCAGGGATCGGCAGTGTGCTATTGAATGCAGTGGTGCAGGGATCGGGAGTGTGATATTGAATGCAGTGGTGCAGGGATCGCAGTGTGCTATTGAATGCAGTGGTGCAGGGATCGGCAGTGTGCTATTGAATGCAGTGGTGCAGGGATCGGCCGTGTGCTATTGAATGCAGTGGTGCAGGGATCGGGAGTGTGCTATTGAATGCAGTGGTGCAGGGATCGGCAGTGTGCTATTGAATGCAGTGGTGCAGGGATCGGCAGTGTGCTATTGAATGCAGTGGTGCAGGGATCGGCAGTGTGCTATTGAATGCAGTGGTGCAGGGATCGCAGTGTGCTATTTAATGCAGTGGTGCAGGGATCGGCAGTGTGCTATTGAATGTAGTGATGCAGGGATCGGCAGTGTGCTATTGAATGCAGTGGTGCAGGGATCGCAGTGTGCTATTGATTGCAGTGGTGTAGGGATCCCAGTGTGCTATTGAATGCAGTGGTGCAGGGATCGGGAGTGTGCTATTGAATGCAGTGGTGCAGGGATCGCAGTGTGCTATTGAATGCAGTGGTGCAGGGATCGCAGTGTGCTATTGAATGCAGTGGTGCAGGGATCGGCAGTGTGCTATTGAATGCAGTGGTGCAGGGATCGCAGTGTGCTATTTAATGCAGTGGTGCAGGGATCGGCAGTGTGCTATTGAATGCAGTTATGCAGGGATCGGCAGTGTGCTATTGAATGCAGTGGTGCAGGGATCGCAGTGTGCTATTGAATGCAGTGGTGCAGGGATCCCAGTGTGCTATTGAATGCAGTGGTGCAGGGATCGCAGTGTGCTATTGGATGCAGTGGTGCAGGGATCGGCAGTGTGCTATTGAATGCAGTGGTGCAGGGATCGGCAGTGTGCTATTGAAGGCAGTGATGCAGGGATCGGCAGTGTGCTATTGAATGCAGTGGTGCAGGGATCGCAGTGTGCTATTGAATGCAGTGGTGCAGGGATTGCAGTGTGCTATTGGATGCAGTGGTGCAGGGATCGGCAGTGTGCTATTGAATGCAGTGGTGCAGGGATCGCAGTGTGCTACTGAATGCAGGGATCGCAGTGTGCTATTGAATGCAGTGGTGCAGGGATTGGCAGTGTGCTATTGAATGCAGTGGCGCAGGGATCGCAGTGTGCTATTGAATGCAGTGGTGCAGGGATCGCAGTGTGCTATTGAATGCAGTGGTGCAGGGATCGCAGTGTGCTATTGAATGCAGTGGTGCAGGGATCGGCAGTGTGCTATTGAATGCAGTGGTGCAGGGATCGCAGTGTGCTATTGAATGCAGTGGTGCAGGGATCGCCGTGTGCTATTGAATGCAGTGGTGCAGGGATCGCAGTGTGCTATTGAATGCAGTGGTGCAGGGATCGGCAGTGTGCTATTGAATGCAGTGGTGCAGGGATCGGCAGTGTGCTATTGAATGCAGTGATGCAGGGATCGGCAGTTTGCTATTGAATGCAGTGGTGCAGGGATCGCAGTGTGCTATTGAATGCAGTGGTGCAGGGATCTCAGTGTGCTATTGAATGCAGTTGTGCAGGGATCGGCAGTGTGCTATTGAATGCAGTGTTGCAGGGATCGGCAGTGTGCTATTGAATGCAGTGATGCAGGGATCTGCAGTGTGCTATTGAATGCAGTGATGCAGGGATCTGCAGTGTGCTATTGAATGCAGTGATGCAGGGATCGGCAGTGCGCTATTGAAGGCAGTGATGCAGGGATCGGCAGTGTGCTATTGAAGGCATTGATGCAGGGATCGGCAGTGTGCTATTGAATGCAGTGATGCAGGGATCTGCAGTGTGCTATTGAATGCAGTGATGCAGGGATCTGCAGTGTGCTATTGAAGGCAGTGATGCAGGGATCGGCAGTGTGCTATTGAAGGCAGTGATGCAGGGATCGGCAGTGTGCTATTGAAGGCAGTGATGCAGGGATCGGCAGTGCGCTATTGAAGGCTGTGATGCAGGGATCGCAGTGTGCTATTGAATGCAGTGGTGCAGGGATCGGCAGTGCGCTATTGAATGCAGTGATGCAGGGATCGGCAGTGTGCTATTGAAGGCAGTGATGCAGGGATCGGCAGTGTGCTATTGAAGGCAGTGATGCAGGGATCGGCAGTGTGCTATTGAAGGCAGTGATGCAGGGATCGGCAGTGTGCTATTGAATGCAGTGGTGTAGGGATCGACAGTGTGCTATTGAATGCAGTGATGCAGGGATCGGTAGTGTGCTATGGAATGCAGTGGTGCAGGGATCGGCAGTGTGCTATTGAATGCAGTGTTGCAGGGATCGGCAGTGTGCTATTGAATGCAGTGATGCAGGGATCTGCAGTGTGCTATTTAATGCAGTGGTGCAGGGATCGGCAGTGTGCTGTTGAATGCAGTGGTGCAGGGATCGGCAGTGTGCTATTGAATGCAGTGATGCAGGGATCGGCAGTGTGCTATTGAAGGCAGTGATGCAGGGATCGGCAGTGTGCTATTGAAGGCAGTGGTGCAGGGATCGGCAGTGTGCTATTGAATGCAGTGATGCAGGGATCGTCAGTGTGCTATTGAAGGCAGTGATGCAGGGATCGTCAGTGTGCTATTGAAGGCATTGATGCAGGGATCGGCAGTGTGCTATTGAAGGCAGTGATGCAGGGATCGACAGTGTGCTATTGAAGGCAGTGATGCAGGGATCGGCAGTGTGTTATTGAAGGCAGTGATGCAGGAATCGGCAGTGTGCTATTGAAGGCAGTGATGCAGGGATCGGCAGTGTGTTATTGAAGGCAGTGATGCAGGGATCGGCAGTGTGCTATTGAAGGCAGTGATGCAGGGATCGGCAGTGTGCTATTGAAGGCAGTGGTACAGGGATCGGCAGTGTGCTATTGAATGCAGTGATGCAGGGATCGGCAGTGTGCTATTGAATGCAGTGATGCAGGGATCGGCAGTGTGCTATTGAATGCAGTGGTGCAGGGATCGGCAGTGTGCTATTGAATGCAGTGATTCAGGGATCGGCAGTGTGCTATTGAAGGCAGTGATGCAGGGATCGGCAGTGTGCTATTGAAGGCAGTGGTGCAGGGATCGGCAGTGTGCTATTGAAGGCAGTGATGCAGGGATCGTCAGTGTGCTATTGAAGGCAGTGATGCAGGTATCGTCAGTGTGCTATTGAAGGCATTGATGCAGGGATCGGCAGTGTGCTATTGAAGGCAGTGATGCAGGGATCGACAGTGTGCTATTGAAGGCAGTGATGCAGGGATCGGCAGTGTGTTATTGAAGGCAGTGATGCAGGGATCGGCAGTGTGCTATTGAAGGCAGTGATGCAGGGATCGGCAGTGTGCTATTGAAGGCAGTGGTGCAGGGATCGGCAGTGTGCTATTGAAGGCAGTGATGCAGGGATCGGCAGTGTGCTATTGAAGGCATTGATGCAGGGATCGGCAGTGTGCTATTGAAGGCAGTGATGCAGGGATCGGCAGTGTGCTATTGAAGGCAGTGATGCAGGGATCGACAGTGTTCTATTGAAGGCAGTGATGCAGGGATCGGCAGTGTGCTATTGAATGCAGTGATGCAGGGATCGGCAGTGTGCTATTGAATTATTTATTTATTTATTTATAACATTTTACCAGGAAGTAATACATTGAGTTACCTCTCGTTTTCAAGTATGTCCTGGGCACAGAGTAAAACAAATAATACATGGTTACAAGTACAGTTACATAAATGAACAAGGTATACATTATATACAGAGACATTGCGTGCACAGTTAAAGAAAATATATATTATGAGCGTATGAAACAGTTACAGACCAGATTAAAGTGTGAGACAGCCTTCGATTTGAAAGAATTTAAGCTGGTGGTGGATATGAGAGTCTCTGGTAGGTTGATCCAGTTTTGGGGTTCACGGAAGGAGAAGGAGGAACGTCCGGATACTTTGTTGAGCCTTGGGACCATGAATAGTCTTTTGGAGTCTGATCTCAGGTGATAGGTGCTGTATGTGGTAGGGGTGAGGAGCTTGTTCAGGTAGCTGGGTAGCTTGCCCAGAAAGTATTTGAGGGTGAGACAGGAAAGGTGAACTTTGCGCCTAGACTCTAGTGATGACCAATTGAATGCAGTGTTGCAGGGATCGGCAGTGTGCTATTGAATGCAGTGTTGCAGGGATCGGCAGTGTGCTATTGAATGCAGTGTTGCAGGGATCGGCAGTGTGCTATTGAATGCAGTGTTGCAGGGATCGGCAGTGTGCTATTGAATGCAGTGATGCAGGGATCGGCAGTGTGTTATTGAAGGCAGTGATGCAGGGATCGGCAGTGTGCTATTTAAGGCAGTGATGCAGTGCTTTCGGTGTGTAACTGGATTGTGCGTTGCTGATCAGCGTCGCTGCCTGGCTGTTGGATTTCATGTTGAACACATGAAATGGATGTTTGATGGTCTCTTGTCTTCCTTCCCTCAGGCCTATTCTGTGTACGATGAGGAGATCGGATATTGCCAAGGGCAGTCATTCCTTGCTGCGGTTCTCCTGCTGCATGTAAGTTTATTTCTCAGTAGTCAGTGCACGCGTGTGCTAACAAACATGTATTATAATTGGTGAGCTTATAAGGAAACAGTAACTGTCAGTACACCTCATGTCTTCGGTGGTGCAGAGGTCAGGTAGTTCCTGGGCGTGTGTGAGACAGATGGGTTGTTTGGTAATAGAGTCCCCGGGTTGGGTAATAGAGTCCCCGGGTTGGGTAATAGAGTCCCCGGGTTGGGTAATAGAGTCCCCGGGTTGGTTATGTGGGCTGTGATCTGGTTTCCGCATATAGAGTAGATAAGAAGCTGTCCCAATTACGTGAGCTGCGGGATCTGCTTCCTCTGGGATGCTTGATATGGAGATGTGGGGAATCTCTGCATTATTCATGTTCGAGGAGATCAGAAAGTTGAGGAAGGGTCCACACAGCAAGCACGACTTGTTTCTAATCCCACAGATGCCTGAAGAACAAGCTTTCAGCGTCCTGGTCAAGATCATGTTCGATTACGGACTCCGGGAGCTTTTCAAACAAAATTTTGAAGATCTTCACTGCAAGTTTTGCCAGCTGGAGCGGCTGATGCAGGTGAGAGACTCCTCTAGCATGCAGAGACAGCGGGGGCCGCCACTGGGACAGCTGTCCACGTGTTTTACTGTAGGGAAAATAATGGGCTTATTATCACATGTCCGAGTGTGTCAGGAATGGCTCCTCCTGCTTCGTTACCACCAGTGGGGAGACTCTGAAACAGGCTCCTTCCAATGCATGAAATCGCAAACTAAAAATATGTTTCTATATCAAATAAAGTCATTAATTGGACATTTTTTAAGCATTCCTTTGGCCAAAATAATTTGTAGGAACGTGATATAAATACCGGTTCTCCTCGCTCATGGTCAGACCTGCCGCTGGGAGAAGACACACAATGATATAAATACCGGTTCTCCTCGCTCATGGTCAGACCTGCCGCTGGGAGAAGACACACAATGATATAAATACCGGTTCTCCTCGCTCATGGTCAGACCTGCCGCTGGGAGAAGACACACAATGATATAAAAGATGTCTCCACCAGTTCCGTGCTGCTGTCGCTCTAGAACCCCAGAGAGCTGCGCTCTGCGAGCAGGTTCTAACCGCCGTTTACCTTCTGTTCCATATAAGCCTTCTTCCTGTTCGGGAGTTTTCATGTCGTTGTTACTATAATTCCGCTTCGTTTGTCAGGTATTTCAGGGGGCTATTACCAATAATAAAATCCCCCGTTTCCGCGGCCTCCGGGTGTCTCAGAGCGTGCACCCGGGCAGTCCTGTCTGCTCACCTATGTTTAGAGACGGCAGTGATAAGTATTTCCCTTCCTCCCAGTAATAGCTGTATGGTTAGAGACATGTTGCGGACATGCAGTGACCCCTGTATTGTGTGGAGATGCGGTGACCCCTGCGTGTCTGTATTGTGTGCCCATGCAGTGACCCCTGCGTGTCTGTATTGTGTGCCCATGCAGTGACCCCTGCGTGTCTGTATTGTGTGCCCATGCGGTGACCCCTGCGTGTGTGTATTGTGTGCCCATGCAGTGACCCCTGTGTGTCTGTATTGTGTGCCCATGCGGTGACCCCTGCGTGTGTGTATTATGTGCCCATGCGGTGACCCCTGCGTGTGTGTATTGTGTGCCCATGCGGTGACCCCTGCGTGTGTGTATTGTGTGCCCATGCAGTGACCCCTGTGTGTCTGTATTGTGTGCCCATGCAGTGACGCCTGCGTGTCTGTATTGTGTGCCCATGCAGTGACCCCTGCGTGTCTGTATTGTGTGCCCATGCGGTGACCCCTGCGTGTCTGTATTGTGTGCCCATGCGGTGACCCCTGCGTGTGTGTATTGTGTGCCCATGCGGTGACCCCTGCGTGTCTGTATTGTGTGCCCATGCAGTGACCCCTGCGTGTCTGTATTGTGTGCCCATGCAGTGACCCCTGCGTGTCTGTATTGTGCGGACATGCAGTGACCCCTGCGTGTCTGTATTGTGTGGACATGCAGTGACCCCTGCATGTCTGTATTGTGTGCCCATGCAGTGACCCCTGCGTCTCTGTATTTTGTGCCCATGCAGTAACCCCTGTGTGTCTGTATTTTGTGCCCATGCAGTGACCCCTGCGTGTCTGTATTGTGTGGACATGCAGTGACCCCTGCGTGTCTGTATTGTGTGCCCATGCAGTGACCCCTGCGTGTCTGTATTGTGTGCCCATGCGGTGACCCCTGCGTGTCTGTATTGTGTGCCCATGCAGTGACCCCTGCGTGTCTGTATTGTGTGCCCATGCGGTGACCCCTGCGTGTCTGTATTGTGTGCCCATGCAGTGACCCCTGCGTGTCTGTATTGTGTGCCCATGCGGTGACCCCTGCGTGTCTGTATTGTGTGCCCATGCAGTGACCCCTGCGTGTCTGTATTTTGTGCCCATGCGGTGACCCCTGCGTGTCTGTATTGTGTGCCCATGCAGTGACCCCTGCGTGTCTGTATTGTGTGGACATGCAGTGACCCCTGCGTGTCTGTATTGTGTGCCCATGCAGTGACCCCTGCGTGTCTGTATTGTGTGCCCATGCAGTGACCCCTGCGTGTCTGTATTGTGTGCCCATGCAGTGACCCCTGCGTGTCTGTATTTTGTGCCCATGCAGTGACCCCTGTGTGTCTGTATTGTGTGCCCATGCAGTGACCCCTGCGTGTCTGTATTGTGTGCCCATGCAGTGACCCCTGCGTGTCTGTATTGTGTGGCCATGCGGTGACCTCTATGTGTCTGTATTTTGTGCCCATGCAGTGACCCCTGCGTGTCTGTATTGTGTGCCCATGCAGTGACCCCTGCGTGTCTGTATTTTGTGCCCATGCAGTGACCCCTGCGTGTCTGTATTGTGTGCCCATGCGGTGACCCCTGCGTGTCTGTATTGTGTGCCCATGCGGTGACCCCTGCGTTTGTGTATTGTGTGCCCATGCAGTGACCCCTGCGTGTCTGTATTGTGTGCCCATGCGGTGACCCCTGCGTGTCTGTATTGTGTGCCCATGCAGTGACCCCTGCGTGTCTGTATTGTGTGCCCATGCGGTGACCCCTGCGTGTCTGTATTGTGTGCCCATGCAGTGACCCCTGCGTGTCTGTATTTTGTGCCCATGCGGTGACCCCTGCGTGTCTGTATTGTGTGCCCATGCAGTGACCCCTGCGTGTCTGTATTGTGTGGACATGCAGTGACCCCTGCGTGTCTGTATTGTGTGCCCATGCAGTGACCCCTGCGTGTCTGTATTGTGTGCCCATGCAGTGACCCCTGCGTGTCTGTATTGTGTGCCCATGCAGTGACCCCTGCGTGTCTGTATTTTGTGCCCATGCAGTGACCCCTGTGTGTCTGTATTGTGTGCCCATGCAGTGACCCCTGCGTGTCTGTATTGTGTGCCCATGCAGTGACCCCTGCGTGTCTGTATTGTGTGGCCATGCGGTGACCTCTATGTGTCTGTATTTTGTGCCCATGCAGTGACCCCTGCGTGTCTGTATTGTGTGCCCATGCGGTGACCCCTGCGTGTCTGTATTGTGTGCCCATGCGGTGACCCCTGCGTTTGTGTATTGTGTGCCCATGCAGTGACCCCTGCGTGTCTGTATTGTGTGCCCATGCAGTGACCCCTGCGTGTCTGTATTGTGTGGCCATGCGGTGACCTCTATGTGTCTGTATTTTGTGCCCATGCAGTGACCCCTGCGTGTCTGTATTGTGTGCCCATGCGGTGACCCCTGCGTGTCTGTATTGTGTGCCCATGCGGTGACCCCTGCGTTTGTGTATTGTGTGCCCATGCAGTGACCCCTGCGTGTCTGTATTTTGTGCCCATGCAGTGACCCCTGCGTGTCTGTATTTTGTGCCCATGCGGTGACCCCTGCGTGTCTGTATTGTGTGCCCATGCAGTGACCCCTGCGTGTCTGTATTGTGTGCCCATGCAGTGACCCCTGCGTGTCTGTATTGTGTGCCCATGCAGTGACCCCTGCGTGTCTGTATTTTGTGCCCATGCAGTGACCCCTGCGTGTCTGTATTGTGTGGACATGCAGTGACCCCTGCGTGTCTGTATTGTGTGCCCATGCAGTGACCCCTGCGTGTCTGTATTGTGTGGACATGCAGTGACCCCTGCGTGTCTGTATTGTGTGCCCATGCAGTGACCCCTGCGTGTCTGTATTGTGTGCCCATGCAGTGACCCCTGCGTGCCTGTATTGTGTGGACATGCAGTGACCCCTGCGTGTCTGTATTGTGTGCCCATGCAGTGACCCCTGCGTGTCTGTATTTTGTGCCCATGCAGTGACCCCTGCGTGTCTGTATTGTGTGGACATGCAGTGACCCCTGCGTACCTGTATTGTGTGCCCATGCAGTGACCCCTGCGTGTCTGTATTGTGTGCCCATGCAGTGACCCCTGCGTGTCTGTATTGTGTGCCCATGCGGTGACCCCTGCGGGTCTGTATTGTGTGCCCATGCAGTGACCCCTGCGTGTCTGTATTGTGTGGACATGCAGTGACCCCTGCGTGTCTGTATTGTGTGCCCATGCAGTGACCCCTGCGTGTCTGTATTGTGTGCCCATGTGGTGACCCCTGCGTGTCTGTATTTTGTGCCCATGCGGTGACCCCTGCGTGTCTGTATTGTGTGCCCATGCAGTGACCCCTGTGTGTCTGTATTTTGTGCCCATGCAGTGACCCCTGCGTGTCTGTATTGTGTGCCCATGCAGTGACCCCTGCGTGTCTGTATTTTGTGCCCATGCAGTGACCCCTGCGTGTCTGTATTTTGTGCCCATGCGGTGACCCCTGCGTGTCTGTATTGTGTGCCCATGCAGTGACCCCTGCGTGTCTGTATTGTGTGCCCATGCAGTGACCCCTGCGTGTCTGTATTGTGTGCCCATGCAGTGACCCCTGCGTGTCTGTATTTTGTGCCCATGCAGTGACCCCTGCGTGTCTGTATTGTGTGGACATGCAGTGACCCCTGCGTGTCTGTATTGTGTGCCCATGCAGTGACCCCTGCGTGTCTGTATTGTGTGCCCATGCAGTGACCCCTGCGTGTCTGTATTGTGTGCCCATGCAGTGACCCCTGCGTGTCTGTATTTTGTGCCCATGCAGTGACCCCTGTGTGTCTGTATTGTGTGCCCATGCAGTGACCCCTGCGTGTCTGTATTGTGTGCCCATGCAGTGACCCCTGCGTGTCTGTATTGTGTGGCCATGCGGTGACCTCTATGTGTCTGTATTTTGTGCCCATGCAGTGACCCCTGCGTGTCTGTATTGTGTGCCCATGCGGTGACCCCTGCGTGTCTGTATTGTGTGCCCATGCGGTGACCCCTGCGTTTGTGTATTGTGTGCCCATGCAGTGACCCCTGCGTGTCTGTATTGTGTGCCCATGCGGTGACCCCTGCGTGTCTGTATTGTGTGCCCATGCAGTGACCCCTGCGTGTCTGTATTGTGTGCCCATGCGGTGACCCCTGCGTGTCTGTATTGTGTGCCCATGCAGTGACCCCTGCGTGTCTGTATTTTGTGCCCATGCGGTGACCCCTGCGTGTCTGTATTGTGTGCCCATGCAGTGACCCCTGCGTGTCTGTATTGTGTGGACATGCAGTGACCCCTGCGTGTCTGTATTGTGTGCCCATGCAGTGACCCCTGCGTGTCTGTATTGTGTGCCCATGCAGTGACCCCTGCGTGTCTGTATTGTGTGCCCTTGCAGTGACCCCTGCGTGTCTGTATTTTGTGCCCATGCAGTGACCCCTGTGTGTCTGTATTGTGTGCCCATGCAGTGACCCCTGCGTGTCTGTATTGTGTGCCCATGCAGTGACCCCTGCGTGTCTGTATTGTGTGGCCATGCGGTGACCTCTATGTGTCTGTATTTTGTGCCCATGCAGTGACCCCTGCGTGTCTGTATTGTGTGCCCATGCGGTGACCCCTGCGTGTCTGTATTGTGTGCCCATGCGGTGACCCCTGCGTTTGTGTATTGTGTGCCCATGCAGTGACCCCTGCGTGTCTGTATTGTGTGCCCATGCAGTGACCCCTGCGTGTCTGTATTGTGTGGCCATGCGGTGACCTCTATGTGTCTGTATTTTGTGCCCATGCAGTGACCCCTGCGTGTCTGTATTGTGTGCCCATGCGGTGACCCCTGCGTGTCTGTATTGTGTGCCCATGCGGTGACCCCTGCGTTTGTGTATTGTGTGCCCATGCAGTGACCCCTGCGTGTCTGTATTTTGTGCCCATGCAGTGACCCCTGCGTGTCTGTATTTTGTGCCCATGCGGTGACCCCTGCGTGTCTGTATTGTGTGCCCATGCAGTGACCCCTGCGTGTCTGTATTGTGTGCCCATGCAGTGACCCCTGCGTGTCTGTATTGTGTGCCAATGCAGTGACCCCTGCGTGTCTGTATTTTGTGCCCATGCAGTGACCCCTGCGTGTCTGTATTGTGTGGACATGCAGTGACCCCTGCGTGTCTGTATTGTGTGCCCATGCAGTGACCCCTGCGTGTCTGTATTGTGTGCCCATGCAGTGACCCCTGCGTGTCTGTATTGTGTGCCCATGCAGTGACCCCTGCGTGCCTGTATTGTGTGGACATGCAGTGACCCCTGCGTGTCTGTATTGTGTGCCCATGCAGTGACCCCTGCGTGTCTGTATTTTGTGCCCATGCAGTGACCCCTGCGTGTCTGTATTGTGTGGACATGCAGTGACCCCTGCGTGCCTGTATTGTGTGCCCATGCACTGACCCCTGCGTGTCTGTATTTTGTGCCCATGCAGTGACCCCTGCGTGTCTGTATTGTGTGGACATGCAGTGACCCCTGCGTGTCTGTATTGTGTGCCCATGCAGTGACCCCTGCGTGTCTGTATTGTGTGCCCATGTGGTGACCCCTGCGTGTCTGTATTTTGTGCCCATGCGGTGACCCCTGCGTGTCTGTATTGTGTGCCCATGCAGTGACCCCTGTGTGTCTGTATTTTGTGCCCATGCAGTGACCCCTGCGTGTCTGTATTGTGTGCCCATGCAGTGACCCCTGCGTGTCTGTATTGTGTGCCCATGCAGTGACCCCTGCGTGTCTGTATTGTGTGCCCATGCAGTGACCCCTGCGTGTCTGTATTTTGTGCCCATGCAGTGACCCCTGTGTGTCTGTATTGTGTGCCCATGCAGTGACCCCTGCGTGTCTGTATTGTGTGCCCATGCAGTGACCCCTGCGTGTCTGTATTTTGTGCCCATGCAGTGACCCCTGCGTGTCTGTATTGTGTGCCCATGCAGTGACCCCTGTGTGTCTGTATTTTGTGCCCATGCAGTGACCCCTGCGTGTCTGTATTGTGTGGCCATGCGGTGACCTCTATGTGTCTGTATTTTGTGCCCATGCAGTGACCCCTGCGTGTCTGTATTGTGTGCCCATGCGGTGACCCCTGCGTGTCTGTATTGTGTGCCCATGCGGTGACCCCTGCGTGTGTGTATTGTGTGCCCATGCAGTGACCCCTGCGTGTCTGTATTTTGTGCCCATGCAGTGACCCCTGTTTGTCTGTATTTTGTGCCCATGCAGTGACCCCTGCGTGTCTGTATTGTGTGCCCATGCAGTGACCCTTGCGTGTCTGTATTGTGTGGACATGCAGTGACCCCTGCGTGTCTGTATTGTGTGCCCATGCAGTGACCCCTGTGTGTCTGTATTGTGTGCCCATGCGGTGACCCCTGCGTGTCTGTATTGTGTGCCCATGCAGTGACCCCTGCGTGTCTGTATTGTGTGCCCATGCAGTGACCCCTGCGTGTCTGTATTGTGTGCCCATGCAGTGACCCCTGCGTGTCTGCATTGTGTGCCCATGCGGTGACCCCTGCGTGTCTGTATTGTGTGGACATGCAGTGACCCCTGCGTGTCTGTATTGTGTGGACATGCAGTGACCCCTGCGTGTCTGTATTGTGTGCCCATGCAGTGACCCCTGTGTGTCTGTATTGTGTGCCCATGCGGTGACCCCTGCGTGTCTGTATTGTGTGCCCATGCGGTGACCCCTGCGTGTCTGTATTGTGTGGACATGCAGTGACCCCTGCGTGTCTGTATTGTGTGCCCATGCAGTGACCCCTTCGTGTCTGTATTGTGTGCCCATGCAGTGACCCCTGCGTGTCTGTATTTTGTGCCCATGCAGTGACCCCTGCGTGTCTGTATTGTGTGCCCATGCAGTGACCCCTGCGTGTCTGTATTGTGTGCCCATGCAGTGACCCCTGCGTGTCTGTATTGTGTGGACATGCAGTGACCCCTGCGTGTCTGTATTGTGTGCCCATGCAGTGACCCCTGCGTGTCTGTATTGTGTGCCCATGCGGTGACCCCTGCGTGTCTGTATTGTGTGCCCATGCGGTGACCCCTGCGTGTCTGTATTGTGTGCCCATGCAGTGACCCCTGCGTGTCTGTATTGTGTGCCCATGCGGTGACCCCTGCGTGTCTGTATTGTGTGCCCATGCAGTGACCCCTGCGTGTGTGTATTGTGTGCCCATGAGTGCTCCTCCTGTCGTTGCAGGAGTACATTCCTGATCTGTACACGCACTTCCTGGAGATCAGCCTGGAAGCTCACATGTACGCCTCCCAGTGGTTCCTCACCCTCTTCACTGCAAAGTTCCCCCTCTACATGGTCTTCCACATCATTGACCTGCTCTTATGTGAGGTAAGGTGCTGAGGTTCCAGCTGCGGGCGCTTTCCCTGCCAGAGGGGCCTGCACTGCTGGGTAATACATAATGTTAGAGTGCAGAGCATTGCACTGCTGGGTAATACATAATGTTAGCGTGCAGAGCATTGCACTGCTGGGTGATTCATAATGTTAACGTGCAGAGCATTGCACTGCTGGGTAATTCATAATGTTAACGTGCAGAGCATTGCACTGCTGGGTAATTCATAATGTTAGCCTGCAGAGCATTGCACTGCTGGGGAATTCATAATGTTAGCCTGCAGAGCATTGCACTGCTGGAGAATTCATAATGTTAGCGTGCAGAGCATTGCAACGCTGGGTATTTCATAATATTAGCGTGCAGAGTATTGCGCTGCTGGGTAATTCATAATGTTAGCGTGCAGAGTATTGCACTGCTGGGCAAGTCATAATGTTAACGTGCAGAGCATTGCACTGCTGGGTAATTCATAATGTTAACGTGCAGAGCATTGCACTGCTGAGTAATTCATAATGTTAGCGTGCAGAGTATTGCACTGCTGGGTAAGTCATAATGTTAACGTGCAGAGCATTGCACTGCTGGGTAATTCATAATGTTGGCGTGCAGAGCATTGCACTGCTGGGTAATTCATAATGTTAGCGTGCAGAGTATTGCACTGCTGGGTAATTCATAATGTTAGCGTGCAGAGTATTGCCCTGCTGGGCAAGTCCTAATGTTAGCGTGCAGAGTATTGCACTGCTGGGCAAGTCATAATGTTAGCGTGCAGAGTATTGCACTGCTGGGTAATTCATAATGTTAGCGTGCAGAGTATTGCACTGCTGGGTAATTCATAATGTTAGTGTGCAGAGCATTGCGCTGCTGGGTAATTCATAATGTTATTGTGCAGAGCATTGCGCTGCTGGGTAATTCATAATGTTAGCGTGCAGAGTATTGCACTGCTGGGTAATTCATAATGTTATTGTGCAGAGCATTGCACTGCTGGGTAATTCATAATGTTAGCGTGCAGAGCATTGCACTGCTGGGTAATTCATAATGTTAGCGTGCAGAGTATTGCACTGCTGGGTAATTCATAATGTTATAGTGCAGAGTATTGCACTGCTGGGTAATTCGGAAGGGCAACGTGCAGAGCATTGCACTGCTGGGTAATTCATAATGTTAGCGTGCAGAGTATTGCACTGCTGGGTAATTCATAATGTTAGCGTGCAGAGTATTGCACTGCTGGGTAATTCATAATGTTAGCGTGCAGAGTATTGCACTGCTGGGTAATTCATAATGTTAGCGTGCAGAGTATTGCACTGCTGGGTAATTCATAATGGTAGCGTGCAGAGTATTGCCCTGCTGGGCAAGTCCTAATGTTAGCGTGCAGAGTATTGCACTGCTGGGCAAGTCATAATGTTAGCGTGCAGAGTATTGCACTGCTGGGTAATTCATAATGTTAGCGTGCAGAGTATTGCACTGCTGGGTAATTCATAATGTTATTGTGCAGAGCATTGCACTGCTGGGTAATTCATAATGTTAGCGTGCAGAGCATTGCACTGCTGGGTAATTCATAATGTTAGCGTGCAGAGTATTGCACTGCTGGGTAATTCGGAAGGGCAACGTGCAGAGCATTGCACTGCTGGGTAATTCATAATGTTAGCGTGCAGAGTATTGCACTGCTGGGTAATTCATAATGTTAGCGTGCAGAGTATTGCACTGCTGGGTAATTCATAATGTTAGCGTGCAGAGTATTGCACTGCTGGGTAATTCATAATGTTAGCGTGCAGAGTATTGCACTGCTGGGTAATTCATAATGTTAGCGTGCAGAGTATTGCACTGCTGGGTAATTCATAATATTAGCGTGCAGAGCATTGCACTGCTGGGTAATTCATAATGTTAGCGTGCAGAGTATTGCACTGCTGGGTAATTTCTAATGTTAGCGTGCAGAGTATTGCACTGCTGGGTAATTCGGAAGGGCAACATGCAGAGCAGTGCTGGACTCTGGCAGTGAAGGTGTTACAGCTTCAGCCCAAGTTAGCAACTCATGTTGAAGCTTCAACAAAATGATTCACTCAGCCACATAATATCTTGCCTGATTGGGATAAAACAAAATGGCAGTTATGTAGGATTAGGAACATTTTTAAAGCAATTTGTTTTTCTTTTTAACGTTAATGACTGCAGGTCTGTGTTACTATACTGCCATCTGCTGGAGGAAGGAGTTATTCCCCTCCAGCGAGATAACAGATTCAGCATAATGCGCTGACTTTATTTTGGATCCCATGTGCCAGGAGATTGGGGTCTCTCTTGACGGGCCATGGTGATTGTTCTGCACAGTTAATCATTGTGTCCGCTGTTCACTAATCCTCGTATTGTCCTGACGTTGTGTCTTGCAGGGAATAAGTGTCATTTTCAATGTTGCCCTTGGATTGTTAAAAGTAAGTAACCTGTTTCTAACCCTTAACTTGAAAGCACATTGGTTATCTCTCAGTACCTGGGTGTCAGGGTGTAGGGGATCCATGTTATCCCAGTCTGAGGGTGTCACAGAGTATATTCCCTGTGCTATCTCACCAGCCTCCGTTACACGTAAGAACCACCAGTGAGTAGTCATTCTCAGGCGAGGTACTGTGGGCCATGTCTTGCATGTATCCGCTGCCTGTATCCTATAGGGGGTGGGAGGCAGGGTGCGGGTGGGGGGGCGTTGGATGTTGTACAGTGAGATGATGCTGTATAGATTGTCACTGAGATCCTAGGAGGTTCACAGGGTGCCCATGACTGAGAATTAATACTATTAATACTCTGTATCCACTTTGAGGATACCAAAGAAGACCCTCCCACCCCTTCCCCATTTACACAGTGCAGACACCTCCACCCCTTAGCGCTGCCTGATGCCACGGGACTGGTCCCTTCACTCTTCTCCTCCTCCTCCATTGTGTCTTCCTGTCCATGAGCTGAGTCACTGTGTTCTAGACTTCTCCCAGGGCAGATTCTCCTGGGATATGTGGGCAAATCTCCCCAGCACAGGGAGTGTGAAGTCCTCACGTGCCCAGTAATTGGGCTTTCTCTTCAGACCTCTAAGGATGACCTGCTCCTGACAGACTTTGAAGGAGCTCTGAAGTTCTTCCGTGTGCAGCTCCCGAAGAGGTATCGCTCCGAGGACAATGCAAAGAAGCTGATGGAGCTGGCCTGCAGCTTAAAGGTAGCTTCACTAGGCATGGGGTCCTTCTATCGCTCGGGGGAGGGGACCCCTCCGTTATTAAGGGACTCCTCCTATCAATGGGCCTCTCCCTCATGATGCATTATTTGGTTTGGGGTTTCTGCGCGGATGCGTTTGTTGAAGCAGAGTTGCAGGTTTTAGTAAATAATATCTAAATTGTTTAGCTTAGCGTGAGTGCATAATTGCCCCGTGCCAGTGAGGGGATTAAACGCTGATCTAAGATACCACTGATTAGTCTGTATACGCAACTTCCTCTGTATTAGAATGGAAGCCTCAAAACCGAGCAGTCTGTCGTCTAGGAGAAAGGGAAGGGGGGATTCAGTTAGAGAAGAGGATGAAGGGGGGGGGGGGGATTGAAGAATTGAGAGGAGGGGGATTGAGTGAGAGAGAGGGAGGGGGATTGAGGAGCAGGAGATGGGGCGTACAATTGAGAGAGAGATTGGGAATTGGGGCAGGGAAGGGGGATTGAGGCATTGAGGGGTGAATGGAGATGGGGAGTGGGGGGAATTATTGGTACCAGCTGTGCGGCTGGACCAAACTCCATCCTGAGACATACTCCGTCCCACAATGAGCTGCTACTTTACCTTTTGCTTGAACATTGCCCCTTTGCTCAGGATCCAGGCTCTCATTACCTGTCTGTGCATGTTTCTTCTTATTTGTACGTCACTCTGTTTATGTAAGGTCACTCTATCCCGCATTGTACCGCGCTTTGCAAATAAAGGATCGGAATAATGTCCTATCCTGATTTAGAGTCCGGCAGTGGGTCTGTATGGGAGAGGCTCAGCGCAGAGCACACAGTCAGTCAGTGAGTGAGTGATATTACTGTGCGCTGCAGGCCTGTGTGTGTCCTAGCTAGTGCAGACTGTATAGCAGTGTTCTTAAAGTCATGTTGCAACGGGTCACATTAGGAAGCGCGTACACGTAGAAGGAGCAGAAGTGCCGAGTAACACCATCTCTTCTGCATCCCTTCATGATGACAATAACACATGGGTTACTCCTCCGTCCAGGACTGCTGACCGTTTACAGCAGGGCTGTTCAACTTTCTGCCCTTAGCCCAAATCCCAAAAGGACTTTGAGTGACCCTTGACCTATTTGCCCAGGATAACTTCATTGCAACTGCTCTGGCATTTATTCCACACCCAAAATCACTATACAGCTCCCAAGCTAATAAAAGTATACGGAACAGATGTGTATAAATGGTTACAAAATGCTGACGTATGGAACATTTTACGTTGTATATAAAAAGGGAAATTGACCTAACTATATTTTGGTTTCTTCTAGTCCCTCTGACAGCAAGTATGTACGTCTTCTCTTCCTCGGTCCAGCTGGGGGTCGGAGGAAGCATCTGACACCCGTCTATAACAGGAGGCATGTCTTTAACATGTAATTTTTATCTGCCCCATCTGGAGGTGGGGTTCCCTGATCAGGGGTTCTACTTATGGGAAGAATGTCTTTTTTTGGGGTACTAGGGTTCAGGCTGCCCTTCCAGGAACCCGGAGGTTCCGGAAGTCCCCTGGAGCTGTGCACTGGGAGGAGGATGTATCACAGAGGAATCTTTCCTTCGTGCATTGCTTATATGCCGCATCCCTGCTGCTTTACCCGAGCCCCTCTGCAGCTGCACCTCCTCCGCTGAGTTCCCGGGGCCAGTCTCCGGCTCCTGTTTCACTTGTGGATCTAGCTTACCGAAGCATCCTTTGGGCTCTGACCACGTGTTCACGGTCACATGTGGCATACCTCTCTGTAACAACCGTGGTGAGACGGACTCCATGTTTGGTATGGTTCAGCGGCGCACTCTGATGACATCATCAGGTGCGGACCTCTCTCTGCTAGAACACGGAAGTATCTCCCAGACTTTAAAACACTTTTTTTCTGTTTAAGCTGGTACAGTACAAAGGACTCGGGACCATCCCTTAAGGTTTGGAGGAAAGGAGATTTCACCAGTACCATGGAAAGGGTTCTTTACAGTAAGGGCAGTTACACTGTGGGATTCATTACCCATGGAGACTGTGATGGCGGATACAATAGATATCTTCAAAATAAGGTTGGACATCTTTTTAGAAAGGAAAGGTATACATGGATATACCTAATAAGTAAACATGGGAAGGATGTTGATCCAGGGAGAAATCACCAATATTTGGAGTCAGGAAGGAATGTATTTTTCCCCTTATGAGATGTCATTGGATAATGTGTCACTGTTTTTTTTTTGTTTGCCTTCCTCTGGATCAATATACTGTAAGTACGGATATAGGATAAAGTATCTGTTGTCTAAACTTAGCATATGTGGAACTTGATGGACGTCTGTCTTTTTTCAACCTCATCTACTGTGTATCCTTGTAACCGTATCACTATATCGAATTTATCCAGCAATTTCCCCGAGCATATTAGGTGGACCCTCCTCCCAAGAAGACTCCACAACGTAAGCCTATGAATGCTTCTTTTAAAAGCTGCAGACACTGTTTGGTCTGTGATGTTAATATTTCTGCTGCTGACACCAAGAAGCTTTGCTCTGAATGCTGGGAGAAAGCTGATACCTTCTCCGAGAGCAAGCTTGTAACCATACCACATCTAGGCTCCATTTTCTTTGGAGAAGCCTTGGATTATATCATCTCCAAGTCTTCAGGCAGTAAGCGTCAGTTCTTACCTCACGAGAGGACGCCTAGGTCGTCTTCATCAAGCCACATTCTGCAGGCTGGGGAAGCAGTATTTCAGATCTTGGACAAGCCAGCCACAGCAGCAGTCCTTCAGCGCAGGGGTCCAACCCGTGGGATGGCGAATGGAAAACACAATTCCTGAATGTTCAAGCGACATTTTTTTTTTCAGGATGATTTGTTCATATGGGAGGCAGTTTGGGACTGTTCCAGGAACAATGGTGCCAAACGACGTGGGCTGCATGGGTCTCTTAGATGATTACACAGGGTCTAATTTACCAGAAGGTTTGAGGTGAACATATCCACAATATCAAGAACTCCGCCATGCGGGCAATACTGAGACCTTGGAAAAGGCGATCATCTACCTAAAGCCAATGGAGCCAGTGCCAAGCTATCGGAAACCTCAAGGCATCGATTCCATTTTGTTACTAGTGACAAATTTGACTGACTGGGGACTTGGATCAAAAGCCGGTCAACAGATTCCTGATGGTCCACCACTTCAAGATGGAATCACAGACATCAGTGATCAGAGCTGTGGAGCTAGGAGATATCCTTCTGTCGATCTCAAGGTTGCTTATCTCCACATATCCATCTGACCAGTCAATATATTTTCTGCATAGGCACTTGCATTTGAGAGCATGCCTGTCGCAACTGCACCCAGGGTAATTACAAAGATCATGGCGGTTACTGTGGCATAAGTTTGTCAAAAAGATAGCAAAATCCTCCCTAATGTTAATGATCTACTTCTGAGAAGGCCGGACGTAGTGTACACCTGGTTCGGAAGGTTTAAAAAAAAATCATGGTTAGATTGTAACTGTAGAAAAGAGCAATCTTATCCCTTCTCGACTCCATTTCCTAGGTATGATGTTAGTTGCCCAAAGAGAGAAAGTAAAAAAGATGCTGCCGCATGAGCGGAAATTCAGCAGATTAGACAGAGCCTCAGGTCAGGAATTCATGAGACTAATAGGCCTTTTCTCTCTTATGATAGAGGTGCTTCCCTGGCGGTGTTTCATGGCCGAATACTTCTGAGAAACGTTTTAGCCTTTTGAAACAGAGACCCAAAGGACTTGCACCAGAAAGTGCCTCTTCTAAAGCAAACCAGACTAGAGTTGGTTTAGTGGCTAAAGAAGGGAAATGAAAGTGAAACGCGTAGAGGTCCGAGTCAGTATGTTCCATGACGCTGTGACAGCCGTTTGAAGTCAGCGTTCCCCTGCCAGGACGCCGCAACCGGCTTTTCAGTTACTTGCAGCCTTCCCGGCAAGTTACCAGGACTCTTTCTGAACCTTGCTTCCCCTTGTTCCCTTCCCCCATGTGTGCCTGGAAGACCCATACCATAGGCAGGAACTGAGGCTTGAGTCTCCATCAGAGCCCTGGCAGGGAATCGGAACACCTTATTTATATAGGTAAGTTTTGTACTGTGTATTTTTTACATAAAGTATGAATTATTTTTACTAATAGTGTCCCTCCGTGCGCTTTTCTTTATGTTTTAGTTTTAAGAGATGATCCTGTTCTGGGGGTGACCAGAAGTGAATCTTGTGACTACCAGATTCTACAATCCGGTCTTCTATGTGAAACATTAAGGTTCTCGGGCGCTCTGCATGGATACAATGAGTAATACTTGGCATTTCCTTCTGGATTATACTTTTCCACCCATAGTGATGTTTCAACACGTTGTGACAAACGCCCCTCTTTTGTAGCGCTGACGTCTGTCTGGGCTTTTCACGACACAGTCTTCTAGGTTTAATTAGAGAAATAACAGGATAATATAAAGCATTATATTGCTTTATTTTCATCCCATTAAGGGACTGCAGCTTTAACAGGTATAGGCAGGAGGCACTCCGTTATTTACCTTCAGCGGTTTACTCATATCGGTGATATAATATCCCACACACTGTCACTTTAAGAAACCAAAGAAATCATATAAATAAATCCTATCCCTTTCAGGGATCTAACTACACCGCAGAATAAGCCTCTCCAATTGTTGCTGGGCCAACTAACCTGGTTCCCCAGTTTAAACAATACCCTCTCATTCAGGGTCACTAGATACAGCATAATAATATCCACAGCTTTTAGACACAGCTTTACTGATAGATGGGGGACAGCGTCCCCAGAGTCCAGACAATGCTTCCGGACAGCAAAGGTCATGAAGAGGGCGTCCTCCCCGAACTGAATACGGGGGTGCAGCGCGCCCCAGCCTCCAGGCTCTAGAAGAGAGACTGAAAAAACAACCCTTTCTGGTCTAAATACCTGTTCTAGTAATTAGGTGAGCAGGTGAGGGAAACAAGAACCCTTGTAAAGTCTGGTATGGACTTCCTATCCCCCAGCCCTAGTGACTGAATCTGTGGAGCGGATCACTTCCACACTAAGTCTGCACTTTCTTCTATAAATCAGACAGAAAGCTGCCCATTATCCTGGGACTATGTCACAACGTGTTGAAGAAGTGACCAAGTGAAGGCAATAGTGATTGCTCTTCACTGACTAAGAGCATGGTTTTCCAATCGTGTCCGTGTGTCTATAAATCTTCCATGGAGTCTACTTCTGTACAAGGCTCTTCTCTCTCAGCGCTATGCTTCATGCAAAGAAGAACAACATATCTAAAGTCTCTTATAAGATGCACTCTTGTTTTTCTGCAATGGCGTCATGACCAAAACATGTTAAAATAAATGCATTCTGGTGTTCCTACAGCAAGGGTTTGTTAAAGTACATTCTTCAGCAGCCATGAATTTGACTATTCACTTCATTAAAACAGGATCAAAACACAAAAATAATTTCTCTGCTGCTTTAATATCTCAGCCAGGTCCTGGAAACCTGCTGCTCAGGGCTTTGGACCCTTGGGTGATTTACCTTTATAAAGGGTGTTTTTATCTTTACTGCTAGGTCGGCATTGTGCGGAGTAGGAGCGTTGCAGACCCTTTTATTAGACGATCCGGTGCACCGTTTGGCAGGAAGTTCCCTGAGGTGGTCTTTGCTGCTTCAGATCAGCGCCCCTCCCTCTCTGTTTATTGCTTTGGGACATCCCATATTTGCCCTTGTTGAGGGACACACAAGAGAAGGGGAAGTACACCTACGTCTCTCCATGGCGGCTCCCTTTCCCTGCCTTTTGTTGAGTAGTGCTTTTCTGTAGCGTTGACATGAAGTTTGCTGACCTGTGGAAGAGCCGGGCCTCCTCTTACAGACGGGTGTCGTATATCTCGTCCTACCCCCCCCACCCCTCCCCAGTGTGACGGAGGAGTAACCTATACGTAATTGGACTAGAAACTTTATTGAAAATGTGTCTTCCTTTCTGCTTTATATGTTCATTCAGTCTTTCATTCATTCATTGTTTCAGTCTTATTATTCTTAAGCTGGCAGCATATTCAATTCCGGTTACAAGCCAGGAGAAGGCGTTCTGTGATGTCATCCAGAGCTAGTCTGAACAATTAAAGAACCCCCTCCTGCATTTATACATTATCATAAACCTTATCTCATATACTGTAAATGTGATTTCGTTTGGCATTTAACACTTGCAAAACAACCTGTAACAACCTTTTTTTGCCAGACGTCTATTAGCTCAAACTTGTGTTTACCGGACTTGTTACTGCCTCATTTTCAACTTTTCCTGCTCCATAAACCTTTTTCTACATTCCCATCTTGCTGTACCAATTGACAAACAACATTAAGTTTATCCAAAATGGTTCAGGCCAGCTTCAAGGGTTCAGGCCTGCTTCAAGGGTTCAGGCCTGCTTCAAGGGTTTGGGCCAGCTTCATGGGTTCGGGCCAGCTTCAAGGGTTCGGGCCAGCTTCAGTGGTTTGGGCCTGCTTCAAGGGTTCGGGCCTGCTTCAAGGGTTCGGGCCTGCTTCAAGGGTTCGGGCCTGCTTCAAGGGTTCGGGCCTGCTTCAAGGGTTCAGGCCTGCTTCAGTGGTTCAGGCCTGCTTCAGTGGTTCAGGCCTGCTTCAGTGGTTCAGGCCTGCTTCAGTGGTTCAGGCCTGCTTCAGTGGTTCAGGCCTACTTCAGTGGTTCAGGCCTACTTCAGTGGTTCAGGCCTGTTTCAATGGTTGAGGCCTGTTTTATTTTCGACACTTTTTAATAAGTTTCTTGTGAAAAAAAAATGCACTTGGCTGCCTGAGTAGCTGCAATGAAATTAGCCAGGATAGGCGGTCCAACGCGTTTCGGGGACTGGATTTGGCCCAAACGTTGCATGTTGAAGAGCCTTGTTGGCAAAATGTCTGGGGCAGCAGCTCGATGAGAAGTTCCCACCCCAGTACAGACTCGGTGAGTCCTGCGCTCTGGTGAGGTGGTTAATAATGCAGAAGGCTTTGTTTCCAGCCGAGGATATCCTGTCTGCTCACTCAGTATGACCGGGGAAAGCTGCTGCATTGAGCGGCTATCTGTGCTGATTCACGTTAGTAAGTATCCTGCAGCTTACAGCGTTCGGTCTTTTTATCCATATACCTTTAGTGCCTTGATCAGATAATGGGATTTTCCAGAAATTGTTTATTTAAATTGGGAAAGTTAAAGCCACATCGCAGGTGTCATCCTATAAACTGATAATGTCCCCCTTTTTATAATGCATGAAAGGGCTTCCCCTCTGTCCCACAGGGGAATGTATTTATACTCCTTGTGTGTGACTGGCTTACTGATGTCTGTGGCTTTGAATTGCACAGCAGAGATGAGGAGGGTAGTCACACTGTATACTGTCCATCCAGGGCTGTCTCCTCGTATGACCAGGCGGCACGTTAGTGGGTCCTGTTATTTACAGCTGCCACATCCATGGGGGAAAGCAGTCGGGGTGTGGAAGTGGAGTCCTCCATGCAGAGCAGAGGGACTGAAATGTGCATCTAGGATTCCTCCCAGAGATGGCTGCATGTTACTCTTTGAATTACAACTGTAAAGCACTTTGTAATGTACAGTGTGCGGAGGCCAAAAGTGGGAGCTTTATACTAATGGAAGACCTTGTTCCAAGAATAAAGCCTTGTGTCATGTATTATGCATGTATGTCTTTATATATAGCGCCATTAATGTACGTAGTGCTTCGCTGCAGTAATACACGTGATGACCATATAGATAACAAATAATACAAATAACACATAAAGGTGAGAAGTGCTTCAGACACAAAAGTGACATTGAGGAGAAGGAGTCCCTGCTCCGAAGAGCTTACAATCTAATTTGTAGGTAGGAAGGACGTACAGAGACAGTAGGAGTGCGTTCTGGTAAGTGTGTGTGCAGGGGGCCAAGCTTTATGTATCAGGTGTATAGTGTTAGCCACAGAACTATTAGTATGCTTCGTTAGGCAGGTGTGGTTTTAGGTGGGTCTTAAAGGTGGCTAGAGAGGGTGCTAGTCGGGTACTGAGGGGAAGGGCATTCCAGAGGTGTGGGGCAGTCAGTGAGAAAGCTTTAAGGCGGGAGAGGGCTTTAGATACAAAGGGGGTAGAGAGAAGACATCCTTGAGCGGAACGCAAGAGTCGGGTCCAGCATGCTTGTACATGCAGAGTACATACAGAGTGCACAGAACCCCGATTTATGTAACGGAAAAGATTATTTGACATAATTATTCCCTAAAATAGAACCCTTATGAATGGTTTCACATGAAGAGGTGTCTTGTTTACTATTTTTTATTGAATGTCTGACCTATGTTATATTACAGGTTTATCCTCCTTTCTCATATACACATCTTGCTTGGTTAGAAGTCCCCCAGTAAGTGCCGCCCGTATCCTGATCGCTGCACCCCGGTTCTCTCTCCTTTTCAGATTAGCCAGAAGAAATTAAAGAAATACGAGCGAGAATATCACATGATGAGAGAGCAGCAGGAGCAGCAGGAGGATCCGGTGGAACGGTTTGAGGTATGTTCTTCTCCAGGGGAGAAGGGTGGAAAAATGGAAGCAGCTGATTAACATACCACACTATTGAGTGATACAGAGTATGTCTGCACACGGCCAGTCTGCTATAGCTCTCTGTTCTTAAAGAACTGAAAATGAGCGGGCTTCAGATGGTGCAGTGTGCTGCTGCAGATGGTGCAGTGTGCTGCTGCAGATGGTGCAGTGTGCTGCTGCAGATGGTGCAGTGTGCTGCTGCAGATGACGCAGTAAGAAGAGGCACAAAGGGACTGCGGCAAATACGTGTAACTGTCACAATCCCACGTTTCCGTTGGTCCTCGCGACCTTGATAAAGCTTGTGCCCTTCCCCTTACGACCTTCATCTATGTCCTGCTGTATTGGACCGACCGGGAAGATCCGTTATGATTTGGCGCACCGGCCATCCGTCTGTGTTCTGGTCTTTTATAAAAGTGCTGGGGGAGGGGACCTCTTCTATACGGCAGTGCTTGGGGGGGAGGGGACCTCTTCTATACGGCAGTGCTTGGGGGGGACGGGACCTCTTCTGTACGGCAGTGCTTGGGGGGGACGGGACCTCTTCTGTACGGCAGTGCTTGGGGGGGAGGGGACCTCTTCTATACGGCAGTGCTTGGGGGGGGAGGGGACCTCTTCTATACGGCAGTGCTTTGGGGGGGAGGGGACCTCTTCTATACGGCAGTGCTTTGGGGGAGGGGACCTCTTCTATACGGCAGTTCTTTGGGGGGGAGGGGACCTCTTCTATATGGCAGTGCTTGGGGTGGACGGGACCTCTTCTATACGGCAGTGCTTGGGGGGGACGGGACCTCTTCTATATGGCAGTGCTTGGGGGGGACGGGACCTCTTCTATACGGCAGTGCTTGGGGGGGGGGAGGGGACCTCTTCTATACGGCAGTGCTTGAGGGGGACGGGACCTCTTCTGTACGGCAGTGCTTGAGGGGGACGGGGACCTCTTCTATACGGCAGTGCTTTGGGGGGGGAGGGGACCTCTTCTATACGGCAGTGCTTTGGGGGGAGGGGACCTCTTCTATATGGCAGTGCTTTGGGGGGGAGGGGACATCTTCTATACGGCAGTGCTTGGGGGGGACGGGACCTCTTCTATACGGCAGTGCTTGGGGGGGACGGGACCTCTTCTATACGGCAGTGCTTGGGGGGGAGGGGACCTCTTCTATACGGCAGTGCTTGGGGGGGACGGGACCTCTTCTGTACGGCAGTGCTTGGGGGGAACGGGACCTCTTCTATACGGCAGTGCTTGGGGGGGGACGGGACCTCTTCTATACGGCAGTGCTAGGGGGGAAGGGGACTTCTTCTATACGGCAGTGCTTTGGGGGGGAGGGGCCTCTTCTATACGGCAGTGTTTTGGGGGGGAGGGGACCTCTTCTATATGGCAGTGCTTGGGGTGTGGAGGGGGACCTCTTCTATATGGCAGTTCTTCGGGGGGAACCTCTTTTATACAGCAGTGCTTGGGGGGGGGGGCTCTTCTATATGGCAGTGCTTGGGGGGGACCTCTTTTATACGGCAATGCTTGGGGGGGTACCTCTTTCATACAGCAGGGCTTGGGGGGCCTCTTCTATGCAGCAGGGCTTGGGGGGGCCTCTTCTATGCAGCAGGGCTTGGGGGGGCCTCTTCTATGCATCAGGGCTTGGGGAGGGGAACATCTTCTATACGGCAGGGCATCGTTGGGGAACCTCATATATACGTCAGTGTTTGGGGGGGTCCCCTTCTATACGTCACCCCTTCTATACGTCATTGCTTGGGGGGGGCTTCTATACGTCAGTGCTTGGGGGGGGACCCTTATATACGTCAGTGCTTGGGGGGGGGGCCCCTTCTATACGGCAGTGCTTGGGGGGGCGGGTGGCGCTATACAGTAGTATTTGCTGTACCTGGATTGTGAATTGTGTGAGGCGCCAAAACTGATATATTACTGAGGATTGCTGACCATCAAATACATGTATTTCAGCATGATACAGTGGTAATAAGTAGTGCCACCCCGCGCAGAATGATGCTAATACATTGTGCTGTGACTGGTAAAATACATCGTATTTCTGTAACTAGTAAGTGTAATTGACTGCTAAGAATAATCAGTCCCACCGCCCTCCCATTCCAGTTACCCTTTCAGTAAACACCAACGTGGCAGTAACAGAAGTGGACTTCGTGGTGTTTCCAGCAGCTCTGGTTAATATTTACTGGTTGCAGCAGCACGATGACACGAGAGACGAGCGCACGGCGCTTTCATAACATCTGCGAAAGTTACGGAGAAGTTCGACTCTGCCGCGGGTCACTGATATCCGGGTTAAATATTCCATGGGTCCCTGTGCGTGACGGGAGACTGGTGTGTAAGGGAGGACATGCCACCCTATATTCGGCATATCCGTACACTGAACCCTGCAGGTTTTACAAATCGGGATCCTGTGCTTTTCTTTTTAGCGTGAAAACAGGCGGCTGCAGGAAGCAAACATGAGACTGGAGCAGGAAAACGATGACCTGGCCCATGAGCTGGTTACCAGTAAGATCGCCCTGCGGAAGGACTTGGATAACGTAGGTTAACCTCCATTCATTAACCTCCATTCATCTTTTCTGTTTGGCATTTTCAAAGCAGATGTCGGTGGTTGATGCCATTTAGCAGCGAGATCCATATTATCTGTATGAAGTCGTTCCTGGGCTCCTAACTCTGCCCAGTAGTCCTACTGTACCTTGCTCAGTCACTCCAATGGTTTGTAACAATTTGTGCAAACATATGACAAGTGGTATAAGTTACTGCTCTCTAGAGCAGAGGATTCCAACCTTTTTGTGGTTAAGGAACCCCAACCCTCTCTAATAGCGCGTCTGAGATCAGATGCATTGCAATGAACCCCAACCCTCTCTAATAGTGCGTCTGAGATCAGATGCATTGTAAGGAACCCCAACCCTCTCTAATAGCGCGTCTGAGATCAGATGCATTGCAATGAACCCCAACCCTCTCTAATAGCGCGTCTGAGATCAGATGCATTGTTAGGAACCCCTTCGGGGCTGGGGGAGGATGCGGTGTGATTAGCGTTTGCACCGGGCTTGGGGAGGATGCGGTGTAATTAGCGTTTGCACCGGGCTGGGGGAGGATGCGGTGTGATTAGCGTTTGCACCGGGCTGGGGGAGGATGCGGTGTAATTAGCGTTTGCACCGGGCTGGGGGAGGATGCGGTGTAATTAGCGTTTGCACCGGGCTGGGGGAGGATGCGGTGTAATTAGCGTTTGCTCCGGGCTGGGGGAGGATGCGGTGTGATTAGCGTTTGCTCCGGGCTGGGGGAGGATGCGGTGTGATTAGCGTTTGCACCGGGCTGGGGGAGGATGCGGTGTGATTAGCGTTTGCACCGGGCTGGGGGAGGATGCGGTGTGATTAGCGTTTGCACCGGGCTGGGGGAGGATGCGGTGTGATTAGCGTTTGCACCGGGCTGGGGGAGGATGCAGTGTGATTAGCGTTTGCACCGGGCTGGGGGGGGATGCGGTGTGATTAGCGTTTGCACCGGGCTGGGGGAGGATGCGGTGTGATTAGCGTTTGCACCGGGCTGGGGGAGGATGCGGTGTGATTAGCGTTTGCACCGGGCTGGGGGAGGATGCAGTGTGATTAGCGTTTGCACCGGGCTGGGGGGGGATGCGGTGTGATTAGCGTTTGCACCGGGCTGGGGGAGGATGCGGTGTAATTAGCGTTTGCACCGGGCTGGGGGAGGATGCGGTGTGATTAGCGTTTGCACCGGGCTGGGGGAGGATGCGGTGTAATTAGCGTTTGCACCGGGCTGGGGGAGGATGCGGTGTAATTAGCGTTTGCACCGGGCTGGGGGAGGATGCGGTGTGATTAGCGTTTGCACCGGGCTGGGGGAGGATGCTGTGTGGTTAGCGTTTGCACCGGGCTGGGGGAGGATGCGGTGTGATTAGCGTTTGCACCGGGCGGGGGGAGGATGCGGTGTGATTAGCGTTTGCACCGGGCTGGGGGAGGATGCGGTGTGATTAGCGTTTGCACCGGGCTGGGGGAGGATGCGGTGTGATTAGCGTTTGCACCGGGCTGGGGGAGGATGCGGTGTGATTAGCGTTTGCACCGGGCTGGGGGAGGATGCGGTGTGATTAGCGTTTGCACCGTGATGGGGGAGGATGTGGTGTGATTAGCGTTTGCACCGGGCTGGGGGAGGATGCGGTGTGATTAGCGTTTGCACCGGGCTGGGGGAGGATGCGGTGTAATTAGCGTTTGCACCGGGCTGGGGGACGTATTGATCTGGTGACTCCTGGGACTGTTTTGCAGGCGGAAGAGAAAGCCGACGCTCTGAATAAGGAATTACTGATGACAAAACAGAAACTGGTTGATGCCGAGGAGGAGAAGCGGCGACTGGAGGAAGAATCTGCTCTGGTGAGTGTAATGTATATCTGCGCGGAGCAGGGCCTGTACGCGGAGCAGGGCCTGTACGCGGAGCAGGGCCTGTGGCGGAGCAGTGTCTGTGCGCGGAGCAGGGCCTGTACGCGGAGCAGGGCCTGTACGCGGAGCAGGGCCTGTACGCGGAGCAGGGCCTGTGGCGGAGCAGTGTCTGTGCGCGGAGCCGTGTCTGTGCGCGGAGCAGGGCCTGTACGCGGAGCAGTGTCTGTGCGCAGAGCAGGGCCTGTACGCGGAGCAGGGCCTGTACGCGGAGCAGGGCCTGTACGCGGAGCAGGGCCTGTACGCGGAGCAGTGCCTGTACGCGGAGCAGTGTCTGTGCGCGGAGCAGTGTCTGTGCGCGGAGCCGTGTCTGTGCGCGGAGCCGTGTCTGTGCGCGGAGCCGTGTCTGTACGCGGAGCCGTGTCTGTACGCACGCAGAGCCGTTATTTACTTGATACCAGTATGAGATGTGGGGTAAATACAGCAAGGCCCCGCTTTTTAGCGATCCGCTTATACGGCGGTACCGAGAAGGGGGCCGCCATGTCTGCGCTTGCGCAGAATGGGGAAATCAGGCCGCGCATGTGCAGAACAGGTGGTTGACAAGGGTGCACATGTGCAGAACGGAGGTTGCGCATGCGCAGAAGGGGGAATTGCCGGTTTGCGCATGCGCACACGCCGAAAATCGCCAGTTCCGCTTTCCGGCGATTTTGGCTTTGCGACGGGCCCTTAGAACAGAACCTGCCGCATGCCTAGGGCCCTCCTGTACCTATTTACACCAATGGGCAGAGTTCTGTGATCTGATCCGGAACGTCTCCCGATTTCCCTGCAGCTGAAGGAGATGTGTCGTCGCGAGCTGGATAAAGCAGAGTCTGAAATCAAGAAGAACAACTCGATCATTGGAGATTACAAACAGGTACCACGTCACACGGGGCCACGGGTGTGTAACCACGTGTACAAGAATAACACGGGGATCCTGACGTTGCCTGAAATCAGATGTCTCGATAAATAGAAGGAAACTGCATTAAATGATGAATCTCTGTTTGCTTTTAGATTTGTTCCCAGCTGAGTGAGAGGCTTGAAAAGCAGCAATCTTCAAACAAAGCAGAGGTGGAGAAAATCCGGGTAAGACCGAGTCCTCATTCAGAACCACGACCCGAGGCCTCATTCAGAACCACGACCCGAGGCCTCATTCAGAACCACGACCTGAGTCCTTATTCAGAACCACGACCCGAGTCCTTATTCAGAACCACGACCCGAGTCCTTATTCAGAACCACGACCCGATTCCTTATTCAGTACCACGACCGAGTCCTTATTCAGTACCACAAACCGAGGCCTTACTCAGTACCACGACCCAAGTCCTTATTCAGTACCACGACCCGAGTCCTTATTCAGTACCACGACCCGAGTCCTTATTCAGTACCACGACCGAGTCCTTATTCAGTACCACAACCCGAGGCCTTATTCAGTACCACGACCCGAGTCCTTATTCAGTACCACGACCCGAGTCCTTATTCAGTACCACGACCCGAGTCCTTATTCAGTACCACGACCCGAGTCCTTATTCAGTACCACGACCCGAGTCCTTATTCAGTACCCCGACCCGAGTCCTTCTTCAGTACCCCGACCCGAGTCCTTCTTCAGTGCCCCGACCCGAGTCCTTCTTCAGTGCCCCGACCCGAGTCCGTATTCAGTACCCCGACCCGAGTCCGTATTCAGTACCACGACCCGAGTCCGTATTCAGTACCACGACCCGAGTCTGTATTCCGCCCCTCTCACCTCTATAAATACTGCTGCTCCCTCCCAGGTTTTCCAGGATGAGTGCTACCTACTGCAAGATACCAAATCTCCTTTTCTCCAACCTTAAGGAATGCCCCCGAGTCCTTTGTACTGCCTTTGGGATGAATAGTTATTTTGAAAGGTTCTTGTACTGTCCCTGAATATTTTTGTATATAGTTATCATGTCCCCTCTTAGACGCCTCTTTTCTAATGTAAATAAATCTGATTTAGCTAGCCTCTCCTCATAAATTAGATTGTCCATCCCCTTTATTAATTTGGTGGTTCTTCTCTGTACTCTCTCTAGTTCCATAATGTCTTTTCTAAGGAGTGGCACCCAAAATTGTACTCCATATTCAAGGTGTGGTCTTACTAATGCTTTGTAAAGGGGCATACAGTAATTATGTTTACTTCCCTTCCATCCATTGCCCGTTTGATGCAAGATAAGATCTTGTTTGCCTTTGCAGCTTCTGCATGACTTTGGGCACTATTGCTAAGCCTGCTGTCTACAAGCACTCCTAAATCCATCTCCATCAACGATTTACCTAATTGTGCCCAATTTCATTTATAAGTCGCCTTCTTATTCTTGCATCCCAAATGCATAACCTTACATTTATCTGTATTAAACCTCATCTGCCATTTACCTGCCCACATTTCCAGTCTCTCCAAGTCCTTCTGGAGAGAAATTACATCCTGCTCTGATTCTATTACCTTACACAATTTAGTATTATCAGTAAAGATGGAGACTTTGCTCTCGATGCCAACCTTAAGGTCATTAATACACAAGTGAAAAAGCAGGGGTCCCAGTACATGTACCGATCCCTGTGGTACTCCACTCACGACTTTAGCCCAACCTGAAAAAGTTCAATTTATGACAATCCTCTGTTGTCTATCCTTCAACCAGTTTTTTTTACTGAGTCCAATTTTCTTTATTTTGTACACCAACCTCTTGTGTGAAACCGTATCAAAAGCCTTTGCAAAATCTAAGTAGACCACGTCAACTGCATTACCCAGGTCTAAATTCCTACTTACCTCCTCAAAGAAACAAATAAGGTTAGTTTGACAAGATCTATCCTTCATAAATCCATGCTGACTATTACTAATAATTTTGTTTTCCATTAGGTATTCCTGAATATTATCCCGTATTAAACCTTCAAGTAGTTTCCCTACTATTGAAGTCAGGCTTACAGGTCTGTAATCCCCGCTTGTGATCTAGCTCCCTTTTTAAATATAGGCACCACATCTGCTTTACGCCAATCTTGTGGTGCTGAGCCTGTGGAAATGGAGTCCTTGAATATTAAATATAATGGTTTGGCTATTACTGATCTTAACTCCTTGAGAACTCTTGGATGTATGCCATCGGGGCCAGGTGCCTTATTTACTTTCATTTTATCAAGCCGCTTATGAACTTCTTCCTTATTTAACCAATTGTTCATTAATATGGAGGTTGTGGCTTCCTCCTACGGCAGTAAAATTGAAATAGATTCTTCCCTGGTAGACACAGAGGCAAATAATTGGTTTAATACCTCTGCTTTTTCCTTATCTCCAATAATTTGCCTGCCCATCTCATACTGAAAGGGTCCTATATTTTCTTTTCTCATTTTGTTATTAAGGTACTTAAAGAACTTTTTAGGGTTGATCTTACTTTCTATTGCAATCCTATATTCATTTTCAATTTTTGCTAATCTGATTGCCCTTTTGCAACTTTTGTTACATGGTTTTTATCATTCTGATATGATGCCTCCGTCCCTTCTGACTTTAAGGGGCTTATTCTGGTAGCTCTGAAATTGTTATTGCCAAACCGTGTGATTTGGCATGTTCACAAGAAGCAGAATGAAATGTGAGAAAAAAAACAGTATTCTCTATTGCAAATTGCATGTTCTAGAGCACTTCTATAAAAAGTGACAAATTGCACAGTACTTGCTTTCGAAGCGGAACACCCTGTGGAGGTGGTGCTAACCCCCTCCAGAGCCTGGAGGAGAAGGACATCTTCCTAACTTAATAGTATCTGCTGAAAATAAAACATACCTGAGGTACCCTGGGAGATATGCTAATGTCTATACAAAGTATATTTTAATGAGTCACACATCCTAAAATATATCCTTAAGACCAATCAGTCTACGGGCCCTTGTGATATTCGTGTTAGATCCCACAACCCTGCCATTCTGTTTAGTTCATTATCTGTTTCTTGTCCACCCTCCGTCCTAGTTTAAAATCTGGTCCAACCCCTTTTTAACATCTCCGCACCCCCCTAACAAGAAGATCCCTCTCCATTGAGGGGCAATCCATCCCTACTATAAAGATGGCACCTCTCAGAGAAGGACACCCAGTTCTCTAAAAACCCAAAAGCCTCCTTTCCTTCACTACTTTTTTAGCCATGCATTAATCTCCCTAAACTCTGTCTCCCTGGGGTAGCGCATGGCACTGGAAGTATTTCTGAAAATACCTTGGAGGTCCTCGTCTTGCGTCCTAGTTCCCTGAAATCATTTTTTTATGATCCTTTATCTTTCGTTAACTCCGTTATTTGGTTCCAATGTCCAGAGGTCAGGCCAAGCCCTTCCCAACAATCTCTACCCGGTCGGCAATGTGCCGAACCGGAGCCCCCGGAAGACAACAGGTTTTTTTCTCCTCACATTTCATGGGAAGGATGTTGATCCAGGGATTAATCCGATTGCCAATTCTTGGAGTCAGGAAGGAATTTATTTTTCTCCTTATGAGATATCATTGGATGATATGACACTGGGGTGTTTTGTTTGCATTCCTCTGGATCAATAAGTAAGTATAGATATAGGATAAAGTATCTGTCGTCTAAATTTAGCATAGGGTGAGCTTGATCTTTTTTTTGAGTCTTTTTTCAACACTATGTAACAACAAACTGTTGTAGCCCCTACTACTCGGCCACTTGCACGGGGCCCTAAGTGGGAGTTATTGCTGCACTGACGCCAGCTGCAGGTGCCCCACATTTTACCAGATACCTGTTTCTTGTCGTTATTTAGCAAAAGGTGGACGGGTGTGAGCGATGCAGAGAGTTTTTCAACAAGGAGGGCTGTGTAAAGCTGGTCAGCTCTGCTAAGGAGAACTCCACTGAGGAGGACACAGATGAGGAGAAAGAGACACTGAATAACCAGCTGCGGGAGATGGAGCTAGAACTGGCCCAGACCAAACTGCAGCTGGTGGAGGCAGAATGCAAAATACAGGTAACATGGCACCTGAGTGCAGCAGAGACTGTGACATAGAGAATGAGACTGGTGACACGGGGGATGATTGTGACTTCTAAAGTATCAATTCATTGCAGATTGTGGTACCTTTTACTGAACTGACTAGATCATTCTTTAGAGATGTAACTGTTTGTGTCACGAGAGACCAGGACTGTCACACCAGGGATCAATTCGCCAGACAGAAACACAAGAGTTTATAAAATTAATTTATTGGAAAATAAATATCCTCACCTATTTACAGTCAACCAACACACACACTTACAACTGGGAAACTAGGGTTACCCTATAAACCTGAGTTCAGGGACCTCCATAAAGAGATTTCCTCTGTTCTTTCTTACTGCCCTATGCAGCTTCTCCAAGTTACTCACAGCTTCTTTCCAGCTGCCTCAGCTAAAGAACGCTGATCTCACAGCTAAGGCCTGGGACATAGTAGGTTCAGCCTCGCTGAGCCGCGCTGAGCAGATGCACTAACCCCCTGTATCAGTCATCAGCGCGGCTTTAGCAGCCGCTTCCACATGCGTGCTGATGCATGCCGAGGCTGAGAAAATTTGAGCAGACAGGCAAGTTTGAAATTTGCTGCTCGGGGAAGCAGAGGAGCGGTCCCGTGACCGCTCACATCCAATGGGAGCGAGGGACTAGCCCCGCCTCCTGACACGCCTCCGCCTCGCCCCCAGAGCGCGCTCACTGCCTCGCCTGCCAGGACAGAAAAAAGCACCATTTTGAGCAGGCGAGACAGAGCAGGAGCGCTGATCAGCGCGGCCCGTGGCACCATGCCTGAGGCCTAAAGCTGATCTAGCAAGGGGTCTCCCTCCCCCAGGTTGCAATATGACCCAGTCCTTGATTGGTGGGTGGAAATGCAACAACAAACACAGTTACTGTACATGCAGAGAGTTACTTGGAAAGATCACAGACCACTTTGCAGCATTCCAGCTGAACATAAAATTAACCCCTGGTTCTTGAAGTGCTGGAACCAGATTTACAATACACAGAATATATATACAAACATAATACAGATGTATTACTGACAGGTAGGGGTAATGGCAGGCTTGACCTTTATTAAAAGCAGCCACATTTACCCCTAACATCACAGTTTGCACATAGCTTTCCGAACCTACCGGGTATCCCTTCCATGTGCATAGAGCTGTGCAAACCTCACAGGTCTCTTCTTCACACACTGTTTAAATGTCTGCGAAGCGCTTTCACTGGTCCATTAAAGGTTTTCCCATCCTGTGATGAATCTTCTCTTCGGGATGAACACTTTGTTTTTAAAGTAAAGCTGTATAAGTTTAATAGCAGCACACCACTCTGCCTTCCCTTCTAGTTAGGACAGGAACATATTTACTCTGGGACTAGTATAAAGATGGAGTTTTTCTGTCTTACCTGGAGGTAGGAGGGCTATGTTTCTTTATTTTGCAGGCTCCCTTGGTGTTTAGCGCTGCACGGGAACCACCTTGAGAGCAGGGAGGCTGGTTTCTACCTCTCTGGCCTGTCCTATAAAAGAATATGACTGGGGCTCTGGGCTCATCCTTGTCCCCGAGATGTGACCACCAGCTTATCTCATCACCGCTTCTGGTGGCCGTAGTCACTCAGATCAGAAATTTCTCCGGACGATGCGGCCTGCACTTGTGATGCATTTGGAGAAGCGGGTCCTGTTGCGACAGTCTGGGGCTGGTGTTGGTCAGTCTTGCTCTCCTACTGGCGGCTTCATGATGTCACTACGCCACATCACTGGGCGCAGAGGTGGATGGTTCTGATGGCATGTGACTGGATCCAGCGTGGATATTTAACGGGACATTTCAGCTTTAGCGTTTGCTTCCTGCTTTTCTCATGGTCCAGAAGCTGCTTTCTAGTTGGCAACCAAGGTACAGTTTGTATTGTTGGATCTAGTGGCATTGTCTTATGCGGTCTCTTTCCTTATAGATTTTTGCCTTCTGGTGTTTTCTCAGAATGTCTGATGTACCCAAACCTTTGTCAGACCCTCCTGAAGAAGGCTCTGGGGATACCAAGCCTATCAACATAAAAAATGAAGCAACTGACCTGTTCAGCAGGTGAGCCTCCCTATCCAGATAAATACAAAAAGATGTGTGCATCTTGTATTAAACAAATGGCGATGGAAGACGGTCCAGATGGAGAATTCTATCGGATACTTACAATCCATGATACAGCAGACCTTGAGTAGGTACCGTGGCTTGGCGTCACCGTCTTCACCAGAATCAGAAGTGGATTACTCCCAGGTAAACAGAGATGCTCGATTTCTCCCTCTTCATCTGAGGAATAATCAGAGAGAATGTATCCATCTTTAATGAATTGCCTTTCCAACAAGAAGACATACAGTATGGTGACCCCCGCTCCCCTCTCTGCACTGAAAGACCGGCCATGAAGACCGCATTCCATTGCTTTGCAAGAGCAAACAGTAGAGAGGTTCCTGAGCAGGAAGTAACGATAAGCATTTACTCCATATCCTTGGGACTCGGTGGTTTTAGGGCAGTTTGTCAATCTCTTCATAAGAAAAAAGCATTTAAAATGTAACTCTGTTCGCTCAGTCATAAATATTCTGCATCCACTAGATTACTTGGTAGTCAGAGACTTGAAAGACTCATATTTACATATCCCAATCTATCAATCCCACCAAATGTTCCTCAGACTGGCTCTGCAAGGCCAAGGTAAGACACCGTCAATTTGCAGTGCTACCCATGGGCCTATTATCCTCCCCATTGATATTCACTAATGTGAAGGTAGTATTAGCAGCCTTATTAAGGGAAGAAGCTATTTCACTAGTGCCCTACCTCAGCAACTGGATGATTAAGGCTGCATCAGCAGAACTACTGAAGATGCAGAAAAAACAGGGTCCTGCAAGTATTAAGACCATGATTGGTTCTTGAATTGAAAAAATCCAAACTATCAGTCTAACTAACAGTCAAAGCAGTTTCGGGGATTACTTTTCAACATGCAAAATGTAACTGTCCCTACGAATGCTTAAGCAATGAAGCTGAAGAGGCAGGTCAGGGCACTATGGTCCTCCCTGCCGATTTCTGTCAGACAAGTTATTGGGCCTGATGACAGCAGCAATAAAGGCTGTTCAATGGGCTTGTCTTCATATGAGAGCTTTGCAGAACAAAAGCTTAACCGCTGGAACATAGTATGAGTCTTTGGATTCAAAGATTTCCCTATCAAGATCAACGATATTGGCCTTAAGGAGGTGGCAAATGGTTGCCCTTTTTCCACCCTCCTAGACTTTATTTACTGCAGATCAAGAGGACTGGGCCGCTCACTGCAAAGGAAAATCAATCATGGGTCATGAATCAGCCCGAAAAAAGGTCGGTCTTCCAATCACCTAGAACTAAGAGCGATTCTGGCATTTCAAAATCAGCTCAGAGGCAAACCCCTGAGAATTCAGTCAGACCATGTGCATCAGTCACCAAGGTGGGGAAAAAGAGCCCAGTTTTAATGAGAAGCATTAAGAATCTTGGAATAGGTTAAAGTCAATGTTCCCCGGTTGTCGGCCGTACTACATAGAGGGAAAGACTTCCTAAAGGTCTGATCCAAGGCAAATGATGTCTCCATCCACAGGTTTTTAACCAGATTGTGCTATGCAGTGGAGGTATCAGACATAGACTTCATGCCCACCAGACTAAAAGCCAAGTGAGACATTTTGTGCCCTCTTCAGACAGGATCGGCCTGACCATCTAAACGTAATGGCGTTGACCTGCAACTTCAAACCTATATCTTCTTTCCTATTATGATACCTTGAGTATTAAGGAAGATAAAGATAGACCATTCCCTTGTAATTGCAATAATTCCCTACTGGCCCAGAAGGGCATGATTTACTTATCTTTTGGAGATGTCAGTAGAAGCCTATTGGATCTCCTGGCCCAGGGAGCAGTTAATTTTCATGACCTAGAAAAGCTGTAATTGATGACTTGTAAGATGAAAGGCTGTTAATGTCACTTCGGGGAGGATCTGCTTCAGTAATGGAGACTGTCCTTCAAGACCAAAAGGAGTCTACCTATAAAATGTATCTCTGGGTCCGGTGGATATTTTAACATCGGTGTAATTACCAGAACCTGTTACCAGAAAACGTCCCGATTGTGGTGATCCTAGATTTTCTTCAAGAAGAATTTGAGAAAAGCTGAATACTACTGTATAAATGTTCAGGGCTCGTCTATTAAAGAACATCCTTCATTGGAAGATTTCTTACGGCAATTTACAATCTAAGGTCAAAAAATGAAGGATTCAACCCCAACTTTGAACCTCCATGTGTTACTCAAGGCTCCCTATGACTTGTCCTTTGAGCCGTTAATAGATATTAACATTAAAAATCGCATATGGAAGAAAGCATTTTTATAGCAGTTGCCTTCGCAAAATGGGTAGGGGGAACTGCTGGCCCTGTTAAAGATGCATCTTTTATGTTTCATGAAGACATGGTAGGTTTGCGGACATTACCTCCGCTCAGGTCAAAAGTAACTTTGTATTTTCACCGAAATCAAGAAGCCATTCTTCCGATAATATGCTTTAATCCAAAGAATGAGGATGAGAAATTGCATTGTCTGCTTGTCTGGCGCTCTCAAAGTATGCCTTAAGCAGACAGAACCGTTCCAACAATCCGATGGTCTTCTGATCACTTTTGCAGGAAATAAAAAGTGGAAGATGGCTTTAAGTATGACACTACACCTAAGAACTAAGGAAACATAACCTCGGCATACCATCAGGCAGGGAAAGCTCCACCAACCCATCTAAAGGCTCATTCGGCAAAGACTGTCTCCAAAGCTCGGGTATCAGCTGCGACATTGACTAACACCCATACATTCCGCATGGATTGGATGCACGGGCCATGTAGGAAGGATTTGCATGGATTAGAAGCGCAGGAAGGATTCACATGGATTGGATGCGCGGGCGGCACTGGAAAGATTTGCCGGCGGTGGTGGGTTAGTTATTTAGTTCCCTGCAGAAGTGCGGTGTTCATTCGCAGCGGAACGTGCTGCTAGTGCCTTGCTGAAATGTTCTTTTCCTTCAGTACGGACACGACCGCACTCGGGAACCCCTCCCTCTTCTTCTCTTGGGGGACGGAATGGTATATACTAAACCTAACTGGAGAAGGACGGAATGGTATATACTAAACCTAACTGGAGAAGGACGGAATGGTATATACTAAACCTAACTGGAGGAGGACGGAATGGTATATACTAAACCTAACTGGAGAAGGACGGAATGGTATATACTAAACCTAACTGGAGAAGGACGGAATGGTATATACTAAACCTAACTGGAGAAGGACGGAATGGAATATACTAAACCTAACTGGAGAAGGACGGAATGGAATATACTAAACCTAACTGGAGAAGGACGGAATGGAATATACTAAACCTAACTGGAGAAGGACGGAATGGTATATACTAAACCTAACTGGAGAAGGACGGAATGGTATATACTAAACCTAACTGGAGAAGGACGGAATGGTATATACTAAACCTAACTGGAGAAGGACGGAATGGTATATACTAAACCTAACTGGAGAAGGACAGAATGGTATATACTAAACCTAACTGGAGAAGGACGGAATGGTATATACTAAACCTAACTGGAGGAGGACGGAATGGTATATACTAAACCTAACTGGAGAAGGATGGAATGGAATATACTAAACCTAACTGGAGAAGGACGGAATGGAATATACTAAACCTAACTGGAGAAGGACGGAATGGTATATACTAAACCTAACTGGAGAAGGACGGAATGGTATATACTAAACCTAACTGGAGGAGGACGGAATGGTATATACTAAACCTAACTGGAGGAGGACGGAATGGTATATACTAAACCTAACTGGAGGAGGACGGAATGGTATATACTAAACCTAACTGGAGAAGGACGGAATGGAATATACTAAACCTAACTGGAGAAGGACAGAATGGTATATACTAAACCTAACTGGAGGAGGACGGAATGGTATATACTAAACCTAACTGGAGAAGGACGGAATGGAATATACTAAACCTAACTGGAGAAGGACGGAATGGTATATACTAAACCTAACTGGAGGAGGACGGAATGGTATATACTAAACCTAACTGGAGGAGGACGGAATGGTATATACTAAACCTAACTGGAGAAGGACGGAATGGTATATACTAAACCTAACTGGAGAAGGACGGAATGGTATATACTAAACCTAACTGGAGGAGGACGGAATGGTATATACTAAACCTAACTGGAGAAGGACGGAATGGTATATACTAAACCTAACTGGAGGAGGACGGAATGGTATATACTAAACCTAACTGGAGAAGGACAGAATGGTATATACTAAACCTAACTGGAGAAGGACGGAATGGTATATACTAAACCTAACTGGAGGAGGACGGAATGGTATATACTAAACCTAACTGGAGGAGGATGGAATGGTATATACTAAACCTAACTGGAGGAGGACGGAATGGAATATACTAAACCTAACTGGAGGAGGACGGAATGGTATATACTAAACCTAACTGGAGGAGGATGGAATGGTATATACTAAACCTAACTGGAGGAGGACGGAAGACCCAAGTCCGTTTCCCTGTGTCCTATCTGACGGTCTGCAGGTTAGGTTAGATATTTATATTCTTGTTATTTTGCTATTCTGTGTGCTGCATATTGATTATTGATTTACATTTCTATTATTTTGGGCGTAAACATTATAATTACCAATCTATTGGGTTGTGTTTGCCTCTAAAGGCCTAAAGATATTAAACAATGCTCAGTAGATATTTGTTTCCTTGTTTTTGTCTTGTATGTACAGTACTATTTGGGTTCACCTCAGAACATCGCGTATTTATCTTATCCTTTGGAAATGATAATAAACTAATCAGATAAACAGACACAAACCGTGTTGCCGAGAATTGATGTTTCTTGTACTGATGGGGGATGAGCTATGTTTATATAGGTACCCCGATCATGTGTAACCCAGACGTGTGCTGCCATGTTCGGACTCAAGGGAAAGAACGTTTTCTGGCCCATTTCTGCCTTTGTTTTGTGCATAATCTCTATAACATCAGAAACATGACGTCCTGACTTTGTGTTATGTCTCTTACACCTCAGAATACACATATATAATACACCCTGTAGTGCGAGTATTATTCTGTGAGTGAGAGTATGGATGGCGGAGGTTATAGGGTTAACCCTCGCACGGCTGTGAGTGAGAGTATGGAGGAGGTTATAGGGTTAACCCTCGCACGGCTGTGAGTGAGAGTATGGAGGAGGTTATAGGGTTAACCCTCGCACGGCTGTGAGTGAGAGTATGGAGGAGGTTATAGGGTTAACCCTCGCACGGCTGTGAGTGAGAGTATGGAGGAGGTTATAGGGTTAACCCTCGCACGGCTGTGAGTGAGAGTATGGAGGAGGTTATAGGGTTAACCCTCGCACGGCTGTGAGTGAGAGTATGGAGGAGGTTATAGGGTTAACCCTCGCACGGCTGTGAGTGAGAGTATGGAGGAGGTTATAGGGTTAACCCTCGCACGGCTGTGAGTGAGAGTATGGAGGAGGTTATAGGGTTAACCCTCGCACGGCTGTGAGTGAGAGTATGGAGGAGGTTATAGGTTTAACCCTCGCACGGCTGTGAGTGAGTATGGAGGAGGTTATAGGTTTAACCCTCGCACGGCTGTGAGTGAGAGTATGGAGGAGGTTAAGGGTTTAACCCTCGCACGGCTGTGAGTCTCAGCAGGTTTGTGTTCTTATGCCTGTACATTTTGTCCTCCGAATACTAAGCATTACCATGAGAGGCCTCTGCAAATCTGTGCTGTGTGGTGACTCCGCAGTGTTCATTTATTCTCGTTGTAGGATTTGGAGCATCACTTGGGTCTGGCGATTAACGAAGTCCAAGCAGCGAAGAAGACCTGGTTCAACAGAACCATCAGCTCCATAAAAACCGCCACCGGAGTCCAAGGAAAAGAGACCTCTTAATCCCAGGATGCTAGTAAAATGATCACGGCTCTGAAAACGTGACACCTCTCGTTGCCTTCCTTGGCCAGATATTTTGGTTTGCCTATATGTCAGAGAACCAGGAGCGCAGCATGGCAGGATTGTGATAGGTCAGCGCCCATCGTTCCCGGCTTTTAAGCAGCTGTGCCCCCTTTTCGCCCACTTCCACAGTACAACTAGAATGGACTCCACGGCTGGCAGTAGCTAGAGGGGGGTATTGAAGAGATTACCTGGGGGGGTAGTAGAGAGATCCCCTGTCAGTGTAAACTGCCAACCCCCTGCCCAATATCTCTCCTGTTAGCAGGTGGGCTGTGCTCAGTGCCTGGGGGGGGGGGGTGATTTGCTAAACAGCCACCTAATCAGACTCCTATTTTAGATGGGATTTGAAGGCAGGGGCACTCCAGAAAAAATAATAGCCTAAACGGTCTGGGTAAAAGATCTTTAAATCTGAAATAAAGGGATCCCGCTCTCCTGATGGATTCCAGAGCAATCGTGGGTAGTCATCTTGGATGTGTGATACCATTTGTGGCACTAGCAGGAGTAGCGAGGCTGCAGCACATTGAGATTCATCGGGTGTGTGTGTGTGTATATAAAACACTGGATGATAAGGATGCAGTGAGGAATCTCCGTGTGCAGCAGCCTGTCTGGTAGAGTAGACACTCCTTCGTCACTTTATTTCAGATTTTTATTCTGTTACATACTGTACATATTTTACATGTTGAGGTTGCTTTTTAATAAGGGTGTCACCTGCCTTCAACAATAAGCGTTGGTTCTTTATACTACTGAATATAACGCCCTCTGCTGCTGCTGCTGCTGCCGCCCGCTGCTCTGACCAAAGTTTACCCGTCATACACAGAGTGAGGAGGTCAGACCCGATCCTGCGTTACTTCTCCCAAACCTCGCAGAGCACACAATGTAGGTACGAAACCTTAACCCAAAGCTCACATGCCATTCCCACAGGAGTCGGTATATATACACGTGTGACCAATGCTCGTTAAACCCTCCCGGCCTGGTTCGTTCTATTCTCTGTGATATCTGGAGGTTTCAGGGTTGTGGTTTCACCGAGCACGGCAGCCCGCTGCAGTGTATCATTGTACTGAGTATGGTCTGCATGTTTCCCGCCCTGTCACACGCAGTCCTGACATGCTGCTTCTCTGCCCCTGCTGCACTTTAACTCCGTGATGAGCAGCAAAAGTCGTGGCAGGAGTCCCCCGTCCACGTTCGGACGTGGTCAGAAGCAGGCAGCTCACATCACCAGCTGCACTTATTTGGGACGTGTTGGAAGTGTATGTTCGTACTTTGTATTGCAGCCCGTTCATGTTTGGAACGGGGAGGAGTCTCAGTATGAACATCTGCTGTACTAGCTGGGTCTGTACGGGTGTCATACTCTGCCCTGCTCTCACTTCCGGTAACCAGCACTGTGTCTCTGCATTCCCAGCCTCCTTATCTCTCGTGTGAGCTCAGCTGACCGGCCCCATGTAGAGCAGTGCGCTGCGGGCATGTCTGGCGGCTCACAGGTTAAACGGTTCCCTTCTCTGTTCTTTGCCCTTTTCAAGGTCACAGGTTCCAACCAGTGTCATTTCTGTCGTAATCTCCAGCCCCCCCCCCCCCCCCCCCCCGACACGATCTATCATCTCACTAATCGCATTTAACGAGGCGGCTTTCTCATTAACCAGCCACAGTGCTGTGTTCTGCATTCCCCCAGTCACCAGGGCTCTGCCGCGCTTCAGTGTGAAATTTTCTAGCTTCGAGTGAAAGCGTTGGGTTTCCGAATAGGACAAAGACATCAGTACAGTGAGCAGCGGTGGGAAGGAACGGTCGGAACGCGTTCCCGGCTCCGTTACTCTCGAGCACTGACGGTCTCTCGGGAGACGCGATCTGGAACCTTGTCCCCGGCACAGAGCCATGGAAGGGTTCATCTGCAGCAGTGCAGGGTGCTAAACACAACACGCTGCTTTCCTTCCGCGCTAGATTGCCGTGTAGAAGAGACACGTAGGATGCAGGTCCTGCACCTTGTATGTTTTGTTTTTTTTAATTTATACTTGTTTGCGTTTTGCTGGCGTCCGTTGCATCCGTGATCAAGTTCCTTGCGTGTAAGCTGGTTACACTATGAGGCATTGGTTTGTACATATATATAAAAGTTGGTTTATTTTGTATTTCTACTTTTTTCTTAGTTACTGTACTAACGCTAGCTGCTGTCAAATGTTATTCTAAAACATGCCATGAACCGCTGAAAATTTCCCTTCATTGCTAAGATTTTCTTTATTGTTTAATACCAAAAATCCTGTAAGTCCTTCCTTCCGAGTGTGGAAATAGTGCTGATGTAAGGTGCGGTGTGTGTATACCTAATGAACTAAAATATATAAACTGCTATGAAATTGGACGTGTGAATCCTCTGCTTCATTGTCTCAAGGTACCAAACCTGACGCGTTTCAGTGTGGTACGGTGGGCTGTAGAACGCGGCTGTGTGCAGTGCGATTCATCCTAATGTTCCTGTAATAGGATCGGCAGGAGCCGCTGATTCTCTTGGTTTCTTTCCCTATTGTACACGTTTCCCCCACACGCGTCCTCGATGTAAAGGGATTCCAAAATGTCATTATATATTGCAACCTTTTCAATATTTCTGGTTGCCGTATGTCGTGGCTGTCCCAGAGGACTCGGATTACAAACTATATTATTTGTTGTCTGTCTCTCCCGAGGAATGATGGTAAATATACAAACCGGTAACGTAGACATGATTCCTTTAATGCTTAACTAGGTTACAAAGAGTGCAAGCTTTCAAGCAGAAGGGACTTTGGTAGTTTCAAGAGCTTGCACTCTAACCACCAGTTAGCTCAATAAAAGACATCACTTCTAGCTTGTTCTGTGTATTCTACAGGGCCAACCCGTTACCCGTCCGCTGCCTGAGCACATCTGTAAGGGGCAGATACACCGGACGTGATAAGCTGCTGTGGGAATATAAGGGGGTTGTCTGAAAGCTACTATTTATACTCCAGTGTGCGGATCACAGGCGCGTGGTGCGCGGATTAATACTCCTGAGTACAGCAGACATTAGTGCATGTGTCATGTGATGGGTGCACTTGGATCACAGCACATGGAGGAGGCGGTGAGTACACACAGCTAATGCAGAGCAATGATAAATAGATGTCCGTGTCCCTCTCACACGCCTGCCGGGGCCTGAGCATCCTCTATACCTGTGGCTCCCAGCTCCAAGACCCCGCAGCAGGCCAAGCATTACGGAGATCCCGGCTCCAGCACAAGAGGCTGTCATGTTGGCTGAAGCCGGGATATCCTTAGTGCCTGATCTGTTGGGGATTCTTAAGGACGGGATTAGGGATCCCCTGCCCTGTACTGTCTGATCATCGCTACCCGCCCAAATCTAGAGATTCCACTCGTAACGCCATCATACCAAGACCCGCACAATCCATAAAACCAACCCGTTCGTGTGTTCATTGGGTAAATGCGGGGGAGGGGGCGCTCCCGCTTGTGTTATTTCCCGTTCTGCCACTCAGGATTTTATCCGAACTGAATGGGCACGGAAAGATAGGCCACGTATGCAGATTGTCTGAAGAAACACCTGTAAAGTCTGTTTCCTGTGAGCCCTTCTGTGCTTCCTTACACGCATGAAACACAGGACCCGTGTATCCTGTGAGCCATCTGTACTTCCTTACACGCGTGAAACACAAGACACGTGTATCCTGTGCGCCCTTCTGTGCTTCCTTACACGCATGAAACACAGGACCCGTGTATCCTGTGAGCCATCTGTGCTTCCTTACACGCGTGAAACACAGGACACGTGTATCCTGTGCGCCCTTCTGTGCTTCCTTACACGCATGAAACACAGGACCTGTGTATCCTGTGAGCCATCTGTGCTTCCTTACACGCATGAAACACAGGACACGTGAGTCCTGTAATTACTTACACGTATGAAACACGGGACCCATGTACACTGGCGACACACTTTATTCGAGCTCGGCTAGTCCCACGAATTCGGGTATACTCGGGTGTATTGAGGTTTGTGACTGTTTTCTGCCCGAGTGCATTGAGGTATTTTCCAGGCAGGGATTGAAGCATTTTATTCCCGCTGGCTGCAATACTGCACAGTATATATATATATACTGCATTACAATTCATGAATTTATGCCATCTGGTAGACACGCGAAGCATTGCAGCCTATTAAATCCTAATCATTATCATTTAACAGATCAGCCGCCCGTCAGCCAGGCATGAACCCAGGCTGGGAAGGCAAACGCAACGGGGCTTGTCAGAGGTGAGGAGCGGCGCATTCCAGGTATCTGCCAGGTACATACTGGGTATTTGCTCGAATAAAGTGTGTCGGTGCAGTATCCTGTGAGCCCTTTTGTTTAAAAAAAAAAGAGCTAAATCACAACCGGGAAATTACAGACCTGTAAGCCTGACTTCAATAGTGGGGAAGCTACTTGAAGGTTTTGTACGGGATAATATTAAGGAATACCTAATGGAAACAAAATTATTAGTAATAGTCAGCATGGATTTATGAAGGGTAGATCTTGCCAAACTAACCTTATTAGTTTCTTTGAGGGGGTAAGTAGGAATTTAGACCAGGGTAATGCAGTTGATGTGGTCTACTTAGATTTTGCAAAGGCTTTTGATACGGTTTCACACAAGACCACTGGTCCACACATACAAAATAAAGCACATTGGACTCGGTAAAAGTATTTTCAAATGGATTGAGAACTGGTTGAAGAATAGACAGTTGTAATAAATGGAACCTTTTAAGGTTGTGCAAAAGTTGTGAGTGGAGTACCTCAAGGATCGGTACTGGGACCCCTGCTTTTTAACTTGTTTATTAATGACCTTGAAGTTGGCATCGAGAGCAAAGTCTCCATCTTTGCTGATGATACTAAATTGTGTAAGGTAGTAGAATCAGAGCAGGATGTCATTTCTTTTCAGAGGGACTTGGAGAGACTGGAAACGTGGGCAGGTAAATGGCAGATGAGGTTTAATACAGATAAATGTAAGGTTATGCATTTGGAAAACAAGAATAATCATGCAAATTAAATGGGGATAAATTGGGGGAATCCTTGATGGAGGAGGATTTAGGAGTTCTTGTGGACAACAGGCTTAGCAATAGTGCCCAAAGTCATGCAGTAGCTGCAAAGGCAAACAAGATCTTATCTTGCATTAAACGGGCAATGGATGGAAGGGAAGTAAACATAATTATGCCCCTTTACAAAGCATTAGTAAGACCACACCTTGAATATGGAGTACAATTTTGGGCACCAATACTAAGAAAAGACATTATGGAACTAGAGAGATTGCAGAGAAGAGCCACCAAATTAATAAAGGGGATGAACAATCTAACTTATGAGGAGAGTCCAGCTAAATTGGATTTATTTACATTAGAAAATATGTGTCTAAGAGGGGATAGGATAACTATATACAAATATATTTGGCTCCTTCAAGGAAGGATAAGGTCCCTCAGCTTAAGGAGCTGTGATGTCAGGCCAGGTGGAGGGGTTAAGGAAGGGGTACTTAAGGGATCCTAGCTTCCTCTTCTAGGATCTACTGGAGCGAAGTCCCACCCACCCTGTTTTTCGGCATGAGGGATGTCGGGTTGGACGGAAAGATCGTGATTCTGCTTTGTTTTGTTGCAGCTTGGGGTATGTGTTGGTGGGAGTACTGTTACTCTGGGAGATGGACTTAGTCAGTATTGGCTCCTGGAGGGAAGTCGCAGACCTTGGAAGTATTTAGTTGGGGGAAGGCGGTACCATCCCAGGCTGCTGCGGCCGGTGTGGGGGTGACCTTCCCGGTGGATTTGGTGGAAGATGGTGGCATTCCAGACAAGGCTCGTTGGTGTGGTGGTGACCTTCCGATGGGGGCTCTGTGCATTCAGACTAAGGTACTGAATGGCTAGATGAGCACAGGCTGAGGGTTTCCCTCGCACTCCGGTAGGTGTGAGTGGAGTAATCTGGCTTGGTCCCTAAATATGGGATATTTGTTATAAATAAAAGCCGTGACCGTTACTTTCTCCAAAACAAGTTGTATCGTGTGTGTATTGGAATGGGAGAGGAGTCCCGCTCGATGCGTGGGAATGGGAGAGGGGTCCAGTTCGAGGCGTGGGAATGGGACAGGAGTCCCGCTCGATGCGTGGGAATGGAAGAGGGTTCCAGCTCGAGGCGTGGGAATGGGAGAGGGGTCCCGCTCGATGCGTGGGAATGGAAGAGGGTTCCCGCTCGAGGCGTGGGAATGGGAGAGGGGTCCGGCTCGAGGCGTGGGAATGGGAAAGGGGTCCCGCTCGAGGCGTGGGAATGGGAGAGGGGTCCCGCTCGAGGCGTGGGAATGGGTGAGGGGTCCCGCTCGAGGCGTGGGAATGGGAGAGGGGTCCCGCTCGAGGCGTGGCTAAGCAAAGATATAATAACATTCACAGCCACCTGACACACACACAATTAAATATTAATGAAGGGCAGCAGCATTACATTGCTGAACCCTCTAGGGGTTAAGTACAGATAATTAGTATTAGTATACAAACACTAAACAGGTAGAATGTCTTTCAGGGAGTGGGGTGTTCTGTGAAGGAGGGGGGGGGAGAATGTTCTTGCAGGGAGTGTGGGGTGTTCTGGGAAGGAGGGGGGGTGGAAGAATGTTCTTGCATTAGTTTCTGACCCAAGTGGAGCAGGTCACGTCAGGTTAAGCTCCCAGCTGCTGGAACATGATCTGTTCATGGCCGAGCCGCACAGTGTCCTGAGCTGACGAGCAGATTCATTTCCAACCTGTTGTGAATTCCAAGACTGTGTGTATTCCAATTACCACATCCTAACACGCAAAACATAGCACTTAGGCATTTAACAGCTGTGTGATGGGATGTATACACAGTCAGGTGCAGGCCTGGAAGCCTAACTGAGCATGGCCTCTGTCACAGTGACTGACAATAAATATAGATCTGTTTTATCCCCCACTGATGCTGCTCCATAACCTGGCCCCATACACTAGTCTGTAAATCTAGTCTGACCTGCCCAGCGGTCCATATGTGACATTATAGGATCTGTGTGTGAACTAATCACTGCTAGAGCAGCTCTGTGCCATATGCAATGTATATCTGTACTGAGCATGACCCTATATATCAGTATGTGTATATACCTGCAGTGTGTACAGATGAAGGCAACGTATTGAACCTGCTGGTGCGCTCCCAGGGGTGAAATAATGTAGCAGTCCTGGCCACTTTCTCACCCGTGGCCAAGTCAAAATAATGTCCGCTTCTCCCACTGGTGTGTGGTGTATGCAGGTCACAGGCGGGTAGAGGGAATTATGTATATATCATCCATCCTCATTAATCAGCCCGTGTCTCCCCACAGCTGGATGAAGCCTCCCCAATAATCTCCCAGGTCATGCAGTTACAGCCCCTCTTCTCCATGTCGCTCCCACACATCGTCCCATACTTCGTATAGTTGTCCGAAGCTTTTGAACTATCTTCGCATTTAGGGTCCAAGTGTCACATCCATACGTGAGCACGGGCAGAACCCACTGGTTGAAAACGTTCCTGTTGCGGCGCAGGGGAAGGTTCTCTTTGAAGATGGAGGCATTTGGAAGAAACAAGACAATCTTTCTTCTCCTATTGATTTCATTCAAAAGGTCCCACCCATTACTTGCCGATCATGGTAGACATTGTCTTTGGCTTCTAATTCTATTCCATTTATTTCAGTCTTTGCAGACTGAACACATTTGTTGAACATCACTTTGGTCTTGCTGAGATTCATATGTAGAACCAGAAAAAAAAACCAAGGACGCGCTCTCTGCTCCCAATAATAACAATCCGTCAGTAATAATCAGTGAATAATATTTAGGCTTGAAATCAGCCACCAAACACGTGTAGAATAACAAGTGACCATATCTATAAGTGAGTACATACTGAAGGCTAAATATCGGCCCCAAAAAGGTGCAAATGCAAAAATTGGTGTATACAATCACAATGAATGGATACTATACTCCTCCACTCAAACCCTTAGAAATAGAGACAGGTTCCTGTTGTCTCTTCCAAACGAATTCACCAAAAACACGGGAGCAGGGGACTGTACCCAGAGAGAAAGGGATTGCATAGGGCAGTGTTGTATATACAAAGTGATATCCATGCAGTGTGATGCCCTCCATATGTTATACACACAATGGAGTGGTGTGATCAAGCATGCCCCAAATCAGTGGCAATTCTGCAGATGTGGTGGCAGGAAATCGAAGCGTACTCAGAAAAAAGAAAGGAATAGAAATAGTGCACACGATATAGGATAAACAAATACACTTTAGGTTGATAAAAAATAGCCCTTCAGAATCGAGGCTTACAGGAAATAAAATCTTTTGGGCATTAAGACAGATATAGCAGGGATCAAAAACGAGATACTTTCTCAACATTTATTTATCCACAAATGATTCAACATTCAATATCCATGTTTGAAAAAGTATGTGACCCTTTAGATCAGGGCTGCACAACACGCGGCCCGCGGGCCGCATGCGGCCCGCCTGGCCTCTCTGTGCGGCCCTCAATGAAATTTAAAAAAAAAAAAAAACTTTGAAAAAAAAAAATTTTTGGAAAAAAAAACTTTGAAAAAAAAAAAAACTTTGAAAAAAAAAAAATGGCGCCGATTCCCTGCGGTCCCGGCGCGGCCCGCTCCACCCCCCCCCCCCCCTTCCCTGCTCCCAACGTGGGGCGGAAGCATGGCCCCCCTGGAAATATGCAGAGGCAGCTGAGCCGCAGCCCGGGATTGGATGGGAGGCGGGGCTAGCAGCAGTCACGCAGGGGTGGTTGCCGCCACGCTCTCCCGCGCTTTTGCACACCAGCCAGTGCAGCACCTGGAGCTTCTGTCTATTTCATTACCTCACCCGTGGCCGCATAAGGTAGGGACCCGTGGGACCAGGGAGATGCGGGGGAGAGAGGGGAGATGCAGGGGGGGGAGAGATGGGAGATGAGGGGGGGGAGAGATGGGAGATGCAGAGGGGGGGAGAGAGATGGGAGATGCAGAGGGGGGGAGAGATGGGAGATGCAGGTGGGGGGAGAGATGGGAGATGCAGAGGGGGAGAGATGGGAGATTCAGAGGGGGGGAGAGATGGGAGATGCAGGGGGGGAGAGATGGGAGATGCAGGGGGGGGAGAGATGGGAGATGCAGAGGGGGGGAGAGAGATGGGAGATGCAGAGGGGGGGAGAGATGGGAGATGCAGGGGGGGGAGAGATGGGAGATGCAGGGGGGGGAGAGATGGGAGATGCAGGGGGGGAGAGATGGGAGATTCAGAGGGGGGGAGAGATGGGAGATGCAGGGGGGGAGAGATGGGAGATGCAGGGGGGGAGAGATGGGAGATGCAGGGGGGGGAGAGATGGGAGATGAAGAGGGGGGGAGAGATAGGAGATGCAGGGGGGGGAGTGAGATGGGAGATGCAGGGGGGGAGAGATGGGGAGAGATGGGAGATGCAGGGGGGGGGGAGAGATGGGAGATGCAGGGGGGGGGAGAGATGGGAGATGCTGGAGGTTTGAGAGATGGGAGATGCAGGGGGGGAGAGATGGGAGATGCAGGGGGGGGGAGAGATGGGAGATGCAGGGGGGGGGAGAGATGGGAGATGCAGGGGGGGGAGAGATGCGAGATGCAGGGGGGGGAGAGATGGGAGATGCTGGAGGTTTGAGAGATGGGAGATGCAGAGGGGGGGGAGAGATGGGAGATGCAGGGGGGGGGGAGAGATGGGAGATGCAGAGGGGGGAGAGAGATGGGAGATGCAGGGGGGGGGAGAGATGGGAGATGCTGGAGGTTTGAGAGATGGGAGATGCAGAGGGGGGGGGAGAGATGGGAGATGCAGGGGGGGAGAGATGGGAGATGCAGGGGGGGGAGAGATGGGAGATGCAGAGGGGGGGAGAGAGATGGGAGATGCAGGGGGGGGAGAGATGGGAGATGCAGAGGGGGAGAGATGGGAGATTCAGAGGGGGGGAGAGATGGGAGATGCAGGGGGGGGAGAGATGGGAGATGCAGAGGGGGGGAGAGAGATGGGAGATGCAGAGGGGGGGAGAGAGATGGGAGATGCAGAGGGGGGGAGAGATGGGAGATGCAGGGGGGGGAGAGATGGGAGATGCAGGGGGGGAGAGATGGGAGATGCAGAGGGGGAGAGATGGGAGATTCAGAGGGGGGAGAGATGGGAGATGCAGGGGGGGAGAGATGGGAGATGCAGGGGGGGGAGAGATGGGAGATGAAGAGGGGGGGAGAGATGGGAGATGCAGGGGGGGGAGTGAGATGGGAGATGCAGGGGGGGAGAGATGGGAGATGCAGGGGGGGGGGGAGAGATGGGAGATGCTGGAGGTTTGAGAGATGGGAGATGCAGAGGGGGGGAGAGATGGGAGATGCAGGGGGGGAGAGATGGGAGATGCAGGGGGGGGAGAGATGGCAGATGCAGAGGGGGGAGAGAGATGGGAGATGCAGGGGGGGAGAGATGGGAGATGCAGGGGGGGGAGTGAGATGGGAGATGCAGGGGGGGGAGTGAGATGGGAGATGCAGGGGGGGGGAGAGATGGGAGATGCAGGGGGGGGGAGAGATGGGAGATGCAGGGGGGGGAGAGATGGGAGATGCAGGTGGGGGAGAGATGGGAGATGCAGGGGGGGGAGAGATGGGAGATGCAGGGGGGGAGAGTGATGGGAGGTGCAGGATGATGATGAGGTGCTGGAGGAGAGACGATGATGATGATGATGATGATGATGATTTTACCCGTGCGGCCCAATTTTTTTTTCCTTGGAGCATTTCGGCCCTCCGCACTTTACGAGTTGTGCAGGCCTGCTTTAGATTCAGTACTTAGAGGCGCCCCTGTGAACAGCAATGTGTTCAACTAAACGTTTTCTATAACTGTCAGTCTCTCACATCGGGTTTGAAGAATTTTGGCCCATTCCTCCTTACAGAACTGCTTCAACTCTGAGGGCTTCCTTGCATGGCCAGCTCACTTCAGGTCCTCCCACAACATTCCAATGGGGTTTATGTCCGGACTTTGACTAGGACATTCCAAAATGCGGAATTTCTTCTGCAGCCATTCTTTTGCAGATCTGCTTGTATGTTTAGGATCATTGTCTTGCTGTATGACTCACTTCAGCTTCAGCTCACGGATGGATGGCCTGACATTCTCCTCTAGAATCTTCTGATACAATGCAGAATTCATGGTTTTGTCAATGATGGCAAGACGTCCAGGTCCTGAGGCATCAAAGCAGTCCCAAATCATCACACTTCCACCACCATTATTGACGGTTGGGATGAGGTTCTTCTGTTTGAACGCAGTGTTTGGCAAAAACCAAACATAACATTTCTCATGGAGACTAAAAAGTTCTACCTTTGACTCGTCTGGCCAGAGAACATTGTTCCAGAAGTCTTCTGGATCATCTATGTGCTCTTTGGCGATCTTCAGACGGGCAGCAATGTTCTTTTTAGAGAGCAGTGGTTCCCTCCTGGCTATCCTTCCATAGAGGGTGTCCTTGTTAAGTCTTTTTCTGTAGTTGAGTCATGAACACTCACATTGGCCAAGGCGAGAGTGGCCTGTAGATCCTTGGATGTTACTCTGGGCTTCTTTGTGACTTACTGAATGATTTGCCGGTTTGTTCTTGGAAAGATTGTGGTAGGACGACCACTCCTGGGTAGAGTGACAATTGATTGGTGGAGCCAATGTGGAGTGGTTTTGTAACCATTTCTAAACTGACGAGCATCAATAATTGCTTTTCTCAGGTCCTCAGACATTTCTTTTGATCGTGGAATGAAGTGTTTCCATACACCTGTATGGTGGAGATCAAACTCTCAACGTTTCTGAACTTTATATAGGATGGGGCCTCCCAAACTCACCCCTGAAGATCTACTTAATTATTTAAACACCTGATTCTAATTATCCCCTTTAATTTAGCTGATATAAGCAGGGATTCACTTATTTTTTCACATACCCTGACTCTTAATTACTCATTGTTTGTCTAATTCATACATCATTTTGTTTCAAAAGACATGGAATTGGTTAATATAAATCCTTTTGGATATTTAAGAAAAGACTGGGTTTGATTCAAGAAGAAAAAGCTATGGAAGTTCTGTAATTATCATTGGGGTACACACACACACACACACACACACCTATACACACACCTACCAACACACGAACACCCCTACCCACGCCCACACAGAACACACGAACACCCCTACCCACACACACCACACACCACACGAACACCCCTACCCAGACACACCACACACACACCACGTTTAGATAAAACAGAACACCTTTTATTTTATTTTACATATCTGCCAGAACAATCACTAAATTTTCGCGCAAAATTGAGCAATTTTATGTCTGTCACAGGAGATTATTACATTTAAGAATTATTTGATAATCTAATAAATATTCTTTGGAATTGGTGAGTGTGTGATGACCTCATCAAGTGCATAGTTACAAAATGGTGTTTAGCGCAGAAGATAAGCACGTTATAAAGGGTTTGAGACAGAGTAGGAATTATGGTCCAAAATGCTGACATAAAATATTTCCTGATAAAAGATAGTCGCTAGAAGGACTGAAATTATGAATTTATAAAACAGCGTATCGTTCTGGGGCGGGGAGCAGCTGGATCAGCGCGTCATCGATGATGCAATCAGACAGCAGCGTTCTTGTCTTCGGGAGCGCGGTTCAGCAGCAGGAGGACATTTTGAGCACACACTTTGAACCCAAATTTTATAGCAATCTTAGTGTTGCAGATTAGATTCCAACAGTTTAACACATTTTTGAGCAACAAAGGAAAAACTCCTATCTCATTTAATGAACCAACTGCAGCATATCTGGGACTTGTTGACAATATATCAATTTAGTTAACATCAGTTGATTAGGCTTCTTATATAGTGTTTGTCACGTACAGCACACTTGTGAGCACGTGGCTTGTATATGTAACAAGGTTAATACAATGCTATCTATATACCCTCAATCCGTCCCAATATAACTTCTGTCACGAACGGTGCACCTCTGAGCAAGTGACATATATGTGACCAGGGTTACAGCACACGGCTGGCTACTCTAGCTGGCTCATCTTTACCTGCGGACCCTCGAATGAATGTCTCCCCTCACGCTGTCACAATATCTATCTTTAATCCACCGCTACCGCCACCAAAGAAATATCTATCTTTAATCCACCGGGCAGTACAAAGGACTCGGGCCATCCCTTAAGGTTGGAGGAAAGGAGATTTCACCAGCAACCAAGGAAAGGTTCTTTACAGTAAGGATAAGGGATTTGTGCGTGCTGTCCCTCCAAATGCTCTCCCTCGACTTTCAAGTTCACCCTGCAGCTCCTAATCTCCTGTGATCAGTGGGGCACACTCAGTACATATAACATAAAAATAGGAGCGCATGGAAAGGAAACCAGAGAAACCGAAATTAGTACATAAATCTTTATAAATTAAAACATGAAATGCCACAAGAAATTGTTCACAAAATGAAGGTCATATAACATTACATTAAGATAAAGACCACATAGATCTAAAAGACGCCCGTGACACACACCAAGGATAGGGTACTAACACCCAAGCTCACAAAGGGAGTATCCCAGTTGATAATTGGGGAAAGACTACTAGACTGCCAAGATGGTGGAAACAGACCTTAGTGCTCAAACTCTCCTAGTAGCGTCCTCGTGGTGTCTCTGGGCAGCAGCGCTGAAGTCCGTCGTCACGGATGTAACGTCGCTGCGTATGACGTCACCTACGTGTTTCGTGTCAGATGACACTTCTTCAGGGGATAGTCATGTGATCTCATGGTGATGTTTAAATACCTTTGTAGGTTAGTGCATCAACCAATGAGAAACACCGTCTGTGTCAAATGACAACCTTCCAATCAGTTGCCACAAAGGTCAAAGGAACAGCTGAACATAATTAAAAAAAAAAAAAATCCCGAACATAATAAAAAACCTAAACATGATAAAAAACAAATGAACATACATATCTTAATATATAAAATCGAAAGGTTGGTACTAGCTGCGGTGAATCTGATTGGTCCTCAGCCTCTGGCCAATCAGATTAGTGGCTCTGACGTCACCCAACTTCCATTCTCTCCCCCCTCGGACACACACACACACACACACACACCCCCCCCCCGCCCCCCCCCTCTCTGTCCTCTACCCCCATCACACTCACCCTCACGTGCGCCGCCCTGCAACCGGCTCCCGGAGGAGGGGAAGCGCGGCCCTCCTGGCCAGCCGCCAACGCTCACTTCCCTCCCTCCCCGGCGCTCACTTCCCTCCCTCCCCGGCGCTCACTTCCCTCCCTCCCCGGCGCTCACTTCCCTCCCTCTCCGGTGCTCACTTCCCTCCCTCCCCGGCGCTCACTTCCCTCCCCGGCGCTCACTTCCCTCCCTCCCCGGCGGGGGGACAGGCAGTGGGCAGGCAGCCTCCGGAAGGACCCCCTTCCACCTGCAGCTGCCTCGCGGCTAAGGCCCAGTAACAGCCTGTGCGCACGGCGCGGCGTGCACTGTGTGTGTAAGCACCGCCCCTCAATGGTGCTGGGCCCAGGACGCACCGTCACGCAGAAGATGCAGCCGCGCCGCGCTGCAGGGTTTTTCCCAACTCAATAAAATTGAGTTTACTCCTAGCGACGGAGGCGTGGCCACGCCCCCACCGGCGGTTCACCCAATGAGGGCGAACCAGCCGCGGGATGTAATGGCCCCGCCCCCGACCACGCCCCCTCCCAAGATTCTCCTCTCCCTCACAGACCGCAGATCGTGGTTAGCGCTGTGCACGCGCCGCCCCCCCCACGCCGGGCGCGCGTGTCACAGACATTACTGGGACCGCAGCCTAAGATGGCTCCCAACCGAGGTGAGCGCGACAACAACCCCCCCCCCACCCGCAGTGAGCCGCTGTATGCTGCGGGACATGCCTGGGGGGGGAACAGGGCAGTGGCGGCCGCGCGGGACATGCCCTTCCCCACGGCGCTCCCTTGCTTGCCCGCGTGGGGAGGGAGATGGGCGCGCGGGGGGGGGGGTGCGGGGGTGGTGCGCAGTCACGGCTGGTGGGAGGTGGGGAGCCGCCTGTTCGGATCGACGGACGTTCCACTCTCCCTAACCCCCCCCCTCCTCCTGTCCACTGTGTGTGTGTGTGTGGGAGAGAGTGTGTGTGTGTGTGTGTGTGTGTGTGTGTGTGTGTGTGTGTGTGTGTGTGTGTGTGTGTGTGTGTGTGTGTGTGTGTGTGTGTGTGTGTGTGTGTGTGTGTGTGTGTGTGTGTGTGTGTGTGTGTGTGTGTCAGACACTGTAGGATGGGGACCGGAGCTGCGCATAAGGGGGGAGCGGAGAAACAGACAGGGGGAGAAGAGGGAGCCGGACATTTTAAGCCCGGCCAACGCCTGGTGCCTGTCCTGTCCACTGCCCCCCCCCCCTCCTGTACACTGCCCCCCCCTCCTGTACACTGCCCCCACCTCCTGTACACTGCCCCCCCGTCCTGTACACTGCCCCCCCGTCCTGTACACTGCCCCCCCCTCCTGTCCACTGCCTGTCCCCCCTCCTGTCCACTGTCCGCCCCCCCCCCTCCTGTCCACTGACCCCCCCTCCTGTCCACTGCCCGTCCCCCCTCCTGTCCACTGCCCGTCCCCCCTCCTGTCCACTGCCCGTTCCCCCCTCCTGTCCACTGCCCGTTCCCCCCTCCTGTCCACTGCCCGTCCCCCCCTCCTGTCCACTGTCCGTCCCCCCCTCCTGTCCACTGTCCGTCCCCCCCTCCTGTCCACTGTCCGTCCCCCCCCTCCTGTCCATTGTCCCCCCCTCCTGTCCACTGTCCGTCCCCCCCCCTCCTGTCCACTGTCCGTCCCCCCCTCCTGTCCACTGTCCGTCCGTCCCCTCCTTTCCACTGTCCGCCCCCCCCCCTCCTGTCCACTGTCCGTCCCCCCCCCTCCTGTCCACTGTCCGTCCCCCCCTCCTGTCCACTGTCCGTCCCCCCCTCCTGTCCACTGTCGGTCCCCCCTCCTAGCGGGAAAATTTAACTCACAGGCAACGCCGGGTCTCTCAGCTAGTAATACATAAAACTGATAGGTAGGAGTGGATGACACTGGGGAAAGCAAATGGGGGAAGGATAAAAGGGAGGGGAAAGGGGAAAAAGGGGGGGGGGAAAGAGAGGAAAGGGAGGTAGCAAAGAGGTGGATGAATGCCCCCTCAATTTGACTGCCTTTGTGCACCAGAAAAAAAACATTACCAGATGCCAGCAAACAATAAAATAAACAGTGATCCAATACCAGGATACTGCCTGCGCGCACGCCTGCAGCCCAAGCGATTTGTGAACTTGGCTGCAGGAGATTGTAGACGCGTGGCGGGGGCGTCACCAAGCTGGTGCGCCCTCATTGGCTGTACCAGCTCACGTGCGCTGACGTCATGTGATTTTGATTACATCAGGCAGGGGGGCCCGAGAAATTTCATGGATGAAAAGGGGGGCTCGGCCTAAAAAAAGTTTGCTCACCCCTGCGTTAACGCACAGAGACCCCCGTTTGTCAACACGCAGAGCGAGACCCCCATTCATTAACACGCAGAGATCCCCATTCGTTAACGCAGCGGTGCGCAAACTGGGGGGCGCAAGATAATTTAGGGGCGCGCGGGCTGCGTGCTGGGAAACCTGGAGGCGGGCAGAGCTGTGCACGGGCGACCAGAAGTTCCGTGCTGAGAATGCTTCTCTGCTCTGTGTCAGAGGGGGCGGGGCTTTCCTTCCCTGCACACAGACATCCCCTCCTCCTCCTGTGTTACCCATCCCAGTTTTTAGCAGGACAGGAGCAGGCTTACAGTAGTACTTCATCCCCCCTCCCACGTGAAAATCTTTGACGTATGATTTTGTGTTGTGTCTGTCTGTGTGTGTGGTGTGATTGAGTGTGTGTGTTGTGAATGTGTTGGGTGTGATTGAGTGTGTGTTGTGATTGAGTGTATGTGTGTCTGTGTTTGGTTGTGGTTGAGTGTGTGTTTGTTGTGCCTGTGTTGGTTGTGATTGAGTGTTTGTGTTTTTTTGCGCACACACAACACACTGCACACACTGCGCACTGTGACGGGAGGAAGGGGTTAATACCTGATTTGCTATGCATTACTGTGGTTGCCCTGTCCCAGGCGTTTTTGTTCCCCATTTACAAGCCATTCCCTGGCTGCCATGTGAAAAGACAAAATGCATTGCTCGCCATACCCTCTAACCGACACATGATGGCAGTATAAAAATCGGCATTTCAATGAGCTGTAGGTGTTTTTATGACGGAGCCTCAAAAGGGGTCTCACAGATTTAGAGTCTCCCTGTCTAAAAGGGTGTCAGTTATAAAAAGACCCAGATACCCATAAGTTATACACGGCCGGCATTCTGAGGTATCACAGATGCCAGTCTATTGACATTTATTGGTCAAAAATCAGACGGAGCGTCACCAAGTTATGGGTGTAGCCCAGGTATGCTAAGTGCATGGGTGTCAACCTGACCCATGCGCCCTGCCCACCGGACAGCCCTTTTGACCGGTCTTATGAACTGTGGGTAACTTGGCTATTTGTGGGTTTTTTGTTCCCATGAGGGGATTGGATCCACATGTTAAAGATAGCTTTGGGCAGTCTATAACTGGCTCCCCCAGGTATCCCCAGTGTGATTCCTGGATTTTGATCCATGATGTAAAGATGCAAGACTTTGTTCCAGCCCAGCAGCAACCAGTCCAGGAGTGAAGGGGTTAATAACCACATAACCACAGGACTTTTAAAACCAAGGCTGCATTTCTTGCACTGGCAAGCAAAGGACAATTTATTTCGTTCCCTTATCCCAGTGAGTGTTGTTTTTAAGTGTATTCTGCAGATGTTGTGTGTTTGTCTATTAAGGAAATAAATCACAATTTATTTTGCAACTTGTTCTGTTCAATCAAGTACCCAGAAATATAAATGTGTTGATAAAAGTTGGTGTCATCGTGACACGCACACACAGCACACTGCACACACACTCACAGCCCCCTACCTCCGGTGTCAGCTGCTGGGGCATCGTGGGGCTGCCTGCGGGGATCGGGGCTGGGGGGGGGGGGGGGTGATTGGTGTGGGGCTGGGGGGATGGGTGCGGGGCTGCTGGCTGGTGGGGATTGGTGCGGGGCTGCTGGCAGGGGGTGGGGGGGAGAGAGATCAGTGCCGGGCTGGGGAGCGGGGATCGGGGGGGGGGGAAATCGGTGCTGGTAGAAGTGAGGCTGCTGGGGGAAGTGCAAGGGGAATATTGGGGGAAGTACGGTGGCTACCGGCGCCTCACTCCACCTCTTCCCCATCCTCCTGATCGGGTGCGCAGCGGCCATTTTTTTAAATTAGCGCGACCCTGGTTATAGCGCTGTCGGATCGGGTGGCCCCCGAGGACCGCGCTATAACGGGGCTGCACTGTATTTGTATTTACATTGTATACCATTTAATAAAGGTTTTTTTTTCTTCATGTGATTGATTACATCAGACAGGGGGGCCCGAGAAATTTCATGGATGAAAAGGGGGGCTCAGCATAAAAAGTTTGGTCACCCCTGCATTAACGCACAGAGAGAGACCATGGATGAATCAAAAAAAAAAACTGCCCCTATAATCAGCGAATTAATGTGTGAAACTAAAGACTTTCAGTCTAAATGTGGCATTCTACCGTTTCAATTACATGGACGCGAAATTACTAGAAATATGCTCCCTGTCACTGTAAAATATTTACTTATCTGTCATCAAATGGGAAATAAATCACTCTTTCATAAAATGTGTTTATTCCCCGGCTGTATAAATCTGTCAGTTACAGTAAACGTGCGAAGTGAAAAGTGACTCTCAGCTGTTCCAACATCAGCAAGACAAAGCTTCATCTAATAATATCAACATCATGTCAACGTTTCATGTCCCTGTGACAGGTGTGTGTGTGTGTGTGTGTATGTATGTATGTATGTATGTATGTATCTATGTATATAAATATATATATATATATAATATATATATATATATATATATATATATATATATATCTCGTAATGGGAGGCAGTTAATGCACTCAAGTAGAGGGTTAGAGGGGGTGGGGGGGGGGGGGGGTACTTAGCTGCCGGTGCGCTGTGTCCAGGGAGATCCAAGGGTCCCGATGATAGCCAGTATGGAGAAAGGAGGCAGATAAACCTCTAGGACACAGCGCTGTGTTAAAGGCAGTAGGCATAGCAATGAACGGCTCACCCATCTGTCAGTGAAAGGGTTACTACTATAGTATTGTTCACTGCAAACTCCCCTAATCTTCAGTAGATATTGTCACAACACATGGACATTCAATTAAGTCAATACGGGTTATAAAGTCTTATGACAGAAGACTGCTCGGCGAGTAAAGGCACTGACAGAGCAATGACACCGAGTTTGAATCAGGGAAACTGGTTCAATTCCCGGTGTCAGCTCCTTGTGATCTTGGGCAAGTCACTTTCTCCCCCTGTGCCTCAGGCACCAAAAGCATAGATTGTAAGCTCTGCGGGGCAGGGACTGTCTGTAACATTCCTATGTGCTGCGTGTTGTGCTCTGTACTGTAATTTTGTAGCGCTTTGTGTCCCATTAGAAGAAAAGCGCTATATGAAATAAAATTATTATATATGGAGTGTAAATATTGTATGAACACTATAATAGTCAGTCCTCATGCTTAATGAAAGCAGGAGGATGAATATAAAATAATAACACTGTACAGGCATACCCCGCTTTAAGGACACTCACTTTAAGTACACTCGCGAGTAAGTACATATCGCCCAATAGGCAAACGGCAGCTCGCGCATGCGCCTGTCAGCACGTCCTGAACAGCAATACCGGCTCCCTACCTGTACCGAAGCTGTGCGCAAGCGGGGAGACTATAGAGCCTGTTACACATGTGTTATTTACATCAGTTATGCACGTATATGACGATTGCAGTACAGTACATGCATCGATAAGTGGAAAAAAGGTAGTGCTTCACTTTAAGTACATTTTCGCTTTACATACATGCTCCGGTCCCATTGTGTACATTAATGCGGGGTATGCCTGTAATCGTGCAGCCAGTTACCAAGTGTACTTACCACAAAAGGTAAGTACACACAGCTGCAGGTGCGATCATTTGTGAATAATGTAAGTTCACTTCCATCCTCTGCCAGTGATATTTCCTCTCAGCCGTCCTCCCGTGACTCAGTATTAATAAGATCAGAGGTTTGTACTCGGGGTCTCCTCCGCCATGAGGATTTGTTCACATTAATAGACGTTCAGGTGAAAGCATCAGCGTGTCTGCCAGTTATTTAGTCATTTTATAAGCGGTGATTATCGGGGTTAAAGAGCAAGAGATTCGGTACGAGAGCGGTTACTAAGGCTTGTTCTGGTCAGAGCTGCAGAAATGTAACAAGGAATGTAGCAGCGATGCAGAGACTGCAGGGATCAGTGATATAAAGCACAGCGATGCAGACTGCAGGGATCAGTGATATAAAGCACAGCGATGCAGACTGCAGGTATCAGTGATATAAAGCACAGCGATGCAGAGACTGCAGGGATCAGTGATATAAAGCCCAGCGATGCAGAGACTGCAGGGACCAGTGATATAAAGCACAGCGATGCAGAGACTGCAGGGACCAGTGATATAAAGCACAGCGATGCAGAGACTGCAGGGATCAGTGATATAAAGCACAGCGATGCAGAGACTGCAGGGATCAGTGATATAAAGCACAGCGATGCAGAGACTGCAGGTATCAGTGATATACAGCACAGCGATGCAGAGACTGCAGGGATCAGTGATATAAAGCACAGCGATGCAGAGACTGCAGGGACCAGTGATATAAAGCACAGCGATGCAGAGACTGCAGGTATCAGTGATATAAAGCACAGCGATGCAGAGACTGCAGGGATCAGTGATATAAAGCACAGCGATGCAGAGACTGCAGGGATCAGTGATATAAAGCACTAGGAAATGCCTAACGGAAGATTCCCTTAATAAACCGAAAACTAGAATTGTACAATAGCACGTGTGACACTCACTACCTGTACAATCCTATTGCACTGAATGCTGGTTTTAGTGACTGTGCGTGTATCTATGCAGCAGGAGTAATACCACGCACACTGTAGTACATTCACACATTCCCTTTGTATAATAGGGCTGTTATTCAGTTTGTTTCTACATTTCACATGTACAGATGTGAGCGCTGCTGCCTGCACATAATTAAGCCGCGTGGAAGGGGGCGGAGGACAATACTGGGAGTATAAAGCTCAGATGCAAGAAATGTATCACTGCTTGTATTACACAGATCTACGGAGAGATTGTTTGCAGCCACTGTACAGAAGGGCTCAAATTCAGTCTTACACAGAGCATGACACAGACACACAGCAAAAGTGAAGCATTAAAATGGGTGAGAAGACAGTGTACAACTTAATTTATCGTTAATCCGAACAACATGAAGATAGACATATCGCACATGTCCTAGAGAAGATTACTGCCCCGTCTCACAGCTGCACTTAAAAGACCTGGCACCATTCAGAACCAGTATCTAATGGGAACTGTGCAGCTGCTTTACATTCTTATAGCAGACGAGTAACAAATTGTCTGGAAAAAAACACATCAAGTAAAAAAAAAAATAAAAGGCTATAAAAACACGTTTCGGTGTAAAAAAAAAAAAAGAAGCTTGATTAGTTTTTTGGTTTCAAACCATTAATGGAGAAACGTGAACTTCAGCTAAAGCTGGTAAAAACCTCAAATTAGGAAGGGAGCCTGGAGCCTCTTCAGTATACGGTTGATGAAAATTGAACAGTGTATGAGAACACCAGCTAATGTTTGTAATAGGCTTTATTCCTGCTCAGCAATTTGCAGACGCGTTCAAATCTATGGTGTGTAATTAAGACATTATCGAAGTCACTGAACTAGACACTGAGCGGATTCTGTTGTGAAAGCTTTGGAGAAACATCCGTATGTAACAGCCCCCTTCTAAACAGAAATAAATGACCCCCTATTCTGGTGCTGTGACCCCCTATTCTGGTGCTGTGACCCGCTAATCCGCCTCGTGCTGCATGAACTCATCTCTCACTTTCAACATATCCCAACACGGTTTGACATTTCTGGACACATACAATTGAAGCTTCTTGGCCAGAGAATAACATGCTTCCTCTGTTAACCGTTTAAACCCCGCATGTAATAAGTTAGGGTGGGTAAAAAAGTGACAAAAATCCTCCACGTACAGCAAATAAAAATATCCCATGTGAGCACATTCACATGTCTCAGACCGGCCGGTCTGCAACCTGGCTTTCCCCGTTATATCCCAGCATGCAGTGCTTCCACTGCAGCAAGGGATTCTGGGAAATGACATGCAAATGAGCAGTGTCACCTTATGCTTCAAATCCATTTTAACATGGGACCCCTATAAGCTTCTGCCTGCCACATTACACAGCTTTTCAGCACAGTCTGGGGTAAAGAAGTGCAGAGCCAGTAAACCTACTCACAGAAAGCTATTTCGACCTTGCACGGACAGTCCCAGGCATTACAGTGTCACTTATTCATCCTCATACACGGCACTAATACTAGAATGTGCTCTTTCTATTTGTAGGTTACAATTATTACTATTTATACTCCCCTTACATGCAGCCACTTCTGGGGTGGTATCCTGGCAGCACATGTGGCATACCGCTCTGCAAGCAAAGCTGTAGTAATAATATTATACCCAATGACGGGGTGTTACCGAGGCACAGGGAGGGAAGGTGTTGGGCTGAGATCACTAGAATGTCTGAAGCTGGGATTGAAGTCAAACTCCCTCAAGTTAAGGCAAGCTGTTTGCTTTGTGATCATTGTGTGTAAGAGATCCACCCGAACGTGTGGATCCTTAAACATCTCACTTCAAGGAAGAGGCACTGTCAGTAAACTGTGTGGAATATTAAAACCGTCCCCGCCAGAGGTGTCTGCTTGCTCTGATAGTAAAGGCGCTGATGTCTTGCCCATGCGGTGGAATGGTCAGTGGAGCCCGCGCGGTGGAACGGTCAGTGGAGCCCGCGCGGTGGAACGGTCAGTGGAGCCCGCGCGGTGGAACGGTCAGTGGAGCCCGCGCGGTGGAACGGTCAGTGGAGCCCGCGCGGTGGAACGGTCAGTGGAGCCCGCGCGGTGGAACGGTCAGTGGAGCCCGCGCGGTGGAACGGTCAGTGGAGCCCGCGCGGTGGAACGGTCAGTGGAGCCCGCGCGGTGGAACGGTCAGTGGAGCCCGCGCGGTGGAACGGTCAGTGGAGCCCGCGCGGTGGAACGGTCAGTGGAGCCCGCGCGGTGGAACGGTCAGTGGAGCCCGCGCGGTGGAACGGTCAGTGGAGCCCGCGCGGTGGAACGGTCAGTGGAGCCCGCGCGGTGGAACGGTCAGTGGAGCCCGCGCGGTGGAACGGTCAGTGGAGCCCGCGCGGTGGAACGGTCAGTGGAGCCCGCGCGGTGGAACGGTCAGTGGAGCCCGCGCGGTGGAATGGTCAGTGGAACGTACACAGATCTCCCAGATCAGACCAAGTTGTTCTAGGATTTAGATACGGAAACCTTGAAGTTTGTAGGAGTTAGTTCACCCTGTACATTCCCGTGAGGACCCCAGAGGCCGCAGTAACGAGCCTCCACCAAGCAACGCCGCAGGGATTCCCAAAACTTCCCTTCCTAACCCTCTTCAAACAGCAGTGGTAAGGTCCTCTATAGGAGGACTCTCTGGGCTATCACTGCAGGGTCTTTACACACAATCCATTCGTTGGGAGAGCTGGATCATATCCCACCAGCCTGAGCCCCTTTAAAACACTGGTTAACCTTTAATTGTAGCACAAGAACAGCTCGGTTTGGCCCACGGGTCTTTCCTGGGACACTCTTAGTAAACAGGAAGAACTCTCTGACTTTAGGACAAAACATTTTATTTTGTTATCAGTTTAATATTATACATCCTTCACAAATTTATGTATTAATTTTACAGAGTCTCATACTTCATGTAAAAGATATGCGCTCAACTCCTACTTCTTCCCTAGAACAGAAGGCTGGTTTGTTTTTTCCTGCCAGAGAGATCGTACTACTCGGCTGTGCACCGCACGACTGAGCTTTCTGGCAGGAAAATGGTTAAAGTTATTCTGTAAGTGAGGTAACCTTTTTCACAGTACAATTTTCTTCAAGTTTTTAAAGAACTAAATTTGTATTTTGTTAAAATAAAAAATAAAAAGTAGGAAAAAGAAAAAAAATGTTCTTTACAAAGGATTTCCCCCGGTCAAAGAAAAGAAGGAACTTCTCTGACAATCTGTACTGTCCCATCAAAATAAGTTAGGCGGTTTTAAAAAAAGGAGTAGTGGGGAACCGGATATGTGGGGAATTTCATAACTGGCAACAGAACCATTCTCTTGGGGAGACCTAGGGAGAGAAGAAAGGGAAACGCATCACGTATTGGGTTACATGTGCAATACATCTGCCAGCTATCTTTACAAACAATATCTATCTGCAGAGGAGACCGAACACGTGTGCAACAGGAATGTTATTCTTTTTTTAGGGTCCATTAAGTGGGACCACACCTTTATAGATCTTGTTTTAAGCATTTGAACAAGTCGAAATGTTCTTGGTTTACAAAACACACATTTAACATGATAAATTACCCGAGTGACCGAGGCGTTACTAAAAACAAACTCTATAAAGTTTTAGCCACACATTGTGTAAGTTATGGTGGGTAAAAAAAAAGTGATCAAAAGTCTTCACGTCACGACGTTTGTATTTGTATATCGATCTATGTGATCTCACAGCATTTTCTGTATATAGGACACAGCAAAGTAGAGCAAACTCTTTCTCTTCTAGGTACATGTATAACACGGACTTCACACCAGTATATCCCAGTTGCACACCAACCTCATTTCAAGGAACCACAAGGGCAATTTAAATGTTATTTTCTAATCATCCGTCCTACTTTTATTAGGATTAAAAATAAATAAAACACTAACACTTGTTGTTGTTTCTGGATTGTACGTGTGATGGGAAGATCAGAGCACCGTACTTTGGTATCTTATTAAGAGGGTGGTTACCGCTCGCTCCCCGACTAATCCCAATATTGGGTGCTCTATCAGAGTTACGGGGGGGAGGGGGGTTAGTGCGACACCCTTCGTTGGGTCTTTGCAATGAGTGACTGGCTAACATTTAATATGGAGAGGAGCCGGCAGTTAGAATCGGGGCACAGCAACAGATGAATGTGCGAGTTACTGGGGAGGAACATGTGGGCGACACTGGAAGGAATGATTGTACGGGAATATATAGTTATATACAGGCATACTCCGGTTTAAGGACACTCACTTTAAGTACACTCGCGAGTAAGTACATATCGCCCAATAGGCAAATTGCATCTCACGCATGCGCCTGTCGTCACGTCCTGAACAGCAATACCAGCTCCCTACCTGTACCGAAGCTGTGCACAAGCAGGGAGACTATAGAGCCTGTTACACATGCGCTATTTACATCAGTTATGCACGTATGTGACATTTGCAGTACAGTACATGCATCAATAAGTGGGGAAAATGTAGTGCTTCACTTTAAGTACATTTTCACTTTACATACATGCTTCGGTCCCATTGCGTACGCTAATGCGGGGTATGCCTGTAGTGTACTCACGCTGATAACACTTAGGGTTGTGCGTCTATCCCTGTACTGTAATAACCATCAGATAGTCCTAGAAAATCTTTTAAACACCTCTGGGTATGCTTTAGTGTATATAGCGGCAGTTCAGACACTCACATCCCAAACAGTCTTATATTGTACATACCATAAGCAGTGGCTGCAGTGCTGTACGCATAGGGGGCACCGTACCCTAAAAATAAAATAGTGCAAATATTACACACTCTATATAGTTTAGAGCAGCTCTAAAACCACAAACAGGTCTCCTGGCCGGGACCCCACGCCCGATACCATCCAGCCCCTGGGATTATTATGTGGCATAGAGTAACAACAACCTATGGAGAGGAGAAATGTATTGGAATAGCACACAGGATAAATGGGACAAACAGCAGGTTCTGTACATCAGCCCAGGAAAATGTACAGGGCTTCCCGGGGAAAAACACAGTGTGTATAGTGTGCGTCCAATATATTACCCCTACTGTACGAATCAAACTGTATACAGAGCCTCATGTTACCCTGCGTGTCACACTGTATGTATGTATGTATGTCTTTATTTATATAGCGCCATTAGTGTATATAGCGCTTCACAGCAGTAATACATGTGATAATCATATAAATAACAAATGATACAAGTAACAGATCATGGGAATAAGTGCTTCAGACATAAAAGTAACATTTCGGAAGAGCAGTCCCTGCTCCGAGGAGCTCACAATCTATTTGGTAGGTAGGAAGAACGTACAGAGACAGTAGGAAGAATTCTGGTAAGTGCATCTGCAGGGGGCCAAGGTTAATGTATCATGTGTCCAGTATAATCCACGGTGCTACTCATATGCTTCTTTAAGCAAATGTGTCTTATAGGTGGCTAGAGAGGGTGCTAATCGGGTATTGAGGGTGAGGGCATTCCAGAGGTGCGGGGTAGTAAGTGAGAAAGGTTTAAGGCGGGAGAGGGCTTTAGATACAAAGGGGGTAGAGAGAAGACATCCTTGAGCTGAACGCAAGAGTCGGGATGGTGCATAACGAGAAATTAGGGCTGAGATGTAAGGAGGGGCAGAAGAGTGTAAAGCTTTAAAAGTGAGTAGAAGAATGGAGTGTGAGATGCGGGATTTGATAGGAAGCCAGGAGAGGGATTTCATGAGGGGAGACGCTGAGACAGATCTAGGAAAGAGTAGAGTGATTCTGGCAGCAGCATTTAGGATAGATTGTAGGGGAGACAGGTGAGAGGCAGGAAGGCCGGACAGCAGGAGGTTACAGTAATCAAGACGGGAGAGAATGAGGGCCTGAGTCAGAGTTTTAGCAGTTGAGTAACAGAGGAAATGGCGTATATTTGCAATATTGCGGAGGAAAAAACAACAGGTTTTAGAAACGTTTTGAATGTGATAGAGGAGTTGAGTGTGACCCCCAGGCAGAGTGCTTGGGCTACTGGTAAATGATGGTACTTCCAACAGTAATGTGAAAGGAGGTAGTAGGGTCAACTTTGGGATGAAGTATAAGGAGCTCTGTTTTTGCCATGTTAAGTTTAAGTCGACTTAGGGCCATCTAGGATGATATAGCACAGAGACATTCAGAAACTTTGGTCTGTACAGCAGGTTAAACAAAAAAGGCCTGCCACTCAACCTATTTTTAAGGTACCTGTATAGATCTAATGTAAAGGTGGTGCATAAGGGAATTGAGCTATGTATGATCCAAAAACTTTGTGAATCCCTCTCGGGTTCACAAGAAAGAATCCCTCTGATTTGCACTATCCCTATATAGAAATGTATGTTGCAGAATTATCTGCAGAGTACAATAGTCAAAATATTGAGTATTATACTCTGCAGATAATTCTGCAACATACATTTCTATATAGGGAGAGTGCAAATTGAGAGGGATTCTTTCTTGTGAACCCGAGAGGGATTCACAAAGTTTTTGGTCTGTACGGCAAGTGTAAGGTCAGGGGTTGAAAAGTAAATTTGAGTGTCGTCAGCATAGAGGGGATATTTAAACCCAAGAGATGTGATTAGGTCACCTAGAGAAAGTGTGTACAGAGAAAAGAGAAGAGGTCCCAGGACAGAGCCCTGGGGTACCCCCACAGAGAGACCAATAGAGGAGGAGGTGTTCGCAGAAGAGACACTGAAAGTACGATGGGAGAGGTAAGAGGAGATCCAGGATAGAGCTTTGTTACAAATACCAAGAGTATAGAGAATGTGAAGGAGAAGAGGGTGGTCCACGGTGTCAAATGCTGCAGAGAGGTTGAGTAATATGAGCAGAGTGTAATGACCTCTGTCTTTGGCAGCATGGAGGTCATTAGTTATTTTACTGAGGGCTGTTTCCGTGGAGTGAGCAGTGCGGAAGCCAGATTGTAGAGGGTCTAGGAGAGAATAGGTGTTGAGAAAATGGAGCAAGCGAGAGAATACAAGACGTTCAAGGAGTTTAGAGGCAAAAAGCAGGAGGGAGACAGGTCGATAGTTAGAAAGACAGGTAGAGTCATGCTTGCTGTTTTTGAGTATACAGAGCCTCATGTTACCTTGCGTGTCACACTGTATACAGAGCCTCATGTTACCCTGCGTGTCACACTGTATACAGAGTCTCATGTTACCTTGCGTGTCAGGCTGTATACAGAGCCTCATGTTACCCTGCGTGTCAGGCTGTATACAGAGCCTCATGTTACCCTGCGTGTCAGGCTGTATACAGAACCTCATGTTACCCTGCGTGTCAGGCTATATACAGAACCTCATGTTACCCTGCGTGTCAGACTGTATACAGAACCTCATGTTACCCTGCGTGTCAGGCTGTATACAGAGCCTCATGTTACCCTGCGTGTCAGGCTGTATACAGAACCTCATGTTACCCTGCGTGTCAGGCTGTATACAGAGCCTCATGTTACCCTGCGTGTCAGGCTGTATACAGAGCCTCATGTTACCCTGCGTGTCACGCTGTATACAGAGCCTCATGTTACCCTGCGTGTCAGGTTGTATACAGAACCTCATGTTACCCTGCGTGTCAGGTTGTATACAGAACCTCATGTTACCCTGCGTGTCACGCTGTATACAGAGCCTCATGTTACCCTGCGTGTCAGGCTGTATACAGAACCTCATGTTACCCTGCGTGTCAGGCTGTATACAGAACCTCATGTTACCCTGCGTGTCAGGCTGTACACAGAACCTCATGTTACCCTGCGTGTCAGGCTGTATACAGAACCTCATGTTACCCTGCGTGTCAGGCTGTATACAGAGCCTCATGTTACCTGCGTGTAAGGCTGTATACAGAGCCTCATGTTACCTGCGTGTCAGGCTGTATACAGAACCTCATGTTACCCTGCGTGTCAGGCTGTATACAGAGCCTCATGTTACCCTGCGTGTCAGGCTGTATACAGAACCTCATGTTACCCTGCGTGTCAGGCTGTATACAGAGCCTCATGTTACCCTGCGTGTCAGGCTGTATACAGAGCCTCATGTTACCCTGCGTGTCAGGCTGTACACAGAGCCTCATGTTACCCTGCGTGTCAGGCTGTATACAGAACCTCATGTTACCCTGCGTGTCAGGCTGTATACAGAGCCTCATGTTACCCTGCGTGTCAGGCTATATACAGAGCCTCATGTTACCCTGCGTGTCAGGCTGTACACAGAACCTCATGTTACCCTGCGTGTCAGGCTATATACAGAACCTCATGTTACCCTGCGTGTCAGGCTGTATACAGCGCCTCATGTTACCCTGCGTGTCAGGCTGTATACAGAGCCTCATGTTACCCTGCGTGTCAGGCTGTATACAGAACCTCATGTTACCCTGCGTGTCAGGCTGTATACAGAACCTCATGTTACCCTGCGTGTCAGGCTGTATACAGCGCCTCATGTTACCCTGCGTGTCAGGCTGTATACAGAGCCTCATGTTACCTGCGTGTAAGGCTGTATACAGAGCCTCATGTTACCTGCGTGTCAGGCTGTATACAGAACCTCATGTTACCCTGCGTGTCAGGCTGTATACAGAGCCTCATGTTACCCTGCGTGTCAGGCTGTATACAGAGCCTCATGTTACCCTGCGTGTCAGGCTGTATACAGCGCCTCATGTTACCCTGCGTGTCAGGCTGTATACAGAGCCTCATGTTACCTGCGTGTAAGGCTGTATACAGAGCCTCATGTTACCTGCGTGTCAGGCTGTATACAGAACCTCATGTTACCCTGCGTGTCAGGCTCTATACAGAACCTCATGTTACCCTGCGTGTCAGGCTGTATACAGAGCCTCATGTTACCCTGCGTGTCAGGCTGTATACAGAACCTCATGTTACCCTGCGTGTCAGACGACATACAGAGCCTAATGCTATAGCCTCTTGTACCTGCTGTTAAGTATCCTGGAGCTGCTGCTGCTCCAACAAACGGTCCACGTGTGAGGGCGATACGTCCCCTTCCTCGAGCCGCCTGGACAGCTGCTGACACGGGCGTGGAGACCACTCCTTTTGTCTAAGATCACAAGATAAGATGCAAAGTTACACCAGGAGAAGATGCCACGTTACATCAGGGGAAGATAAGATGCCACGTTACATCAGGGCAAGATAAGATGCCACGTTACATCAGGGCAAGATAAGATGCCACGTTACATCAGAGGAAGATGCTGCTTTATTATTAACTCCATCATTGAACAATACGATGGGAAGCGGTTTGGCTTTCCTTCCAGTCTGTGTTTCATGGTAAAATAATATCTGTTCAGTTGCATCCACAAGACCTCACTTCCCCGTTCAATGCATAAAAATCTCACATTTTTTATCACCTTTTATAAACAGCGGAGAAGAGAGAAACTGTTCCGAAAACCGGACTTTTCAGAAACCAGCTTCATGCAGCCAAGAGCAAATAAAGACGCTCAGTAAGACATGCATAGCATAGTCAGCACCGGAGGACAGGCAGAGGCCTCAAGATGGGCCGTCACCCACATAAGGGCTGATGTGCCTCAGGGGTTTAGGAGCCAAGAGGGCCGGCTCTCCTCCCCCCCCCCCCTCAAAGGATTCAAATTTTGCGCGTGTGTCAATGAGGGAGGGCCAGGGGGCGATTTAGGGGGGGATTCGAGCGGGCACAGGGTATTTAAACCCTGCACCTGCCCGAGTACAGCACTAATTTCCTGTTGTATCACTGGCACAAGTCTTAGGAAGCAGAGCTCTAACGTATGCGGTTAGGCCGAGATTGCCAGAAGGGGGAACAGGTGTAGGTGAAGAACAGGGCAGTTTGGAGAAGGACTCCCACCAGATGATACAGAGAATAGGGCGGTTTGGAGAAGGCTCCCGCCAGATGATCCCGAGAGCAGAGAGGTTTGGAGAAGGGCTCCCGCCAGATGATCCCAAGAGCAGAGAGGTTCGGAGAAGGGCTCCCGCCAGACGACAAGACTATTGGCTGGCTGACCTTTTATTTTCAAATGTTGTAAAAGTAATAAAGCTGTGACTTAAACTTCTGTCAGAGCTCTTAAACAGGAAGCACAAAAACATATTAATAGGCTAAATATAAGAAGACTCACGGAGGAAAGTGCGCTGCCATAGAGAGCATGAAGAAACAGTCAAATACCAATGGGATGTTCTAGAGCCATCACAAGGCTGCTGGGAGGGAAACCTTCTTCCCAGAGTTGGAACAGTTTGAAGCCCCTCCTACCAAATGTCCCATCTGCTGATGAGAACCTCCAGATGGTAATTCTTACAGTAGTAATGTGTATAAAAACAAGACCCCTGCTTTACACATTTCCTGGCAGAGGCCTGAGCTTTTTCTGTCTGTGAAGTTGCGACGTCCCTTGTAGAGTGGGCCTTTACTGGAGGTTTTTCTCCTGCTATTCTATATGCCTCAAATATAGCTCCCCTAACCCATTCCATGTATGGAAGCTATAGAGGCTGCCTGACCCTTCTTGGGTCCATTAGAAAGGACAAACAACCGAGAGGCTTTCCTACCATCAGTCCTTTGCATATGTTTGAGCCCTAACTATATCCTGATTGATATGAAAGTCTGATACTACTTTGGCTTGAAACTATAAGACAGTCCTTAACAGGATCTTATCCTGGGGTACAATGGAAGTGAACTGGGGCTCTCCCTTTACACAATGTTTGAAACTGAACAGAAGAATAAGGTCAAAAATAAATATACATATACCACACTTCAAATGCTCAGTGTCTGCTGCTCAACCCCTGGAAAAGGATCTTCCCACGGTCCTCAAGAAAACATAGGTAGAAAGAGAGACAGAGGGGCGCAGACAAGGGTCAGAGTTAATATCAGACCAGTAGTTGAAAACACATACAATAGTGAACCAATGGTTAAGAGCACAGGGGTGATAAGAGTATAACACAATATGTACTCACACGGGCCTGTGTGGTACTGAGTAGTACTATAGGTATCTTTATTTTCTTTCTTCTTGCTAGTCAGTCATGCTCCTTCTCCCTCTATACATCATGGATGGGCCACTCAGGGCGCATGTAGTGGAAGACAGCGCCACACGGATGAATAAAAATATGTTTATTTGGCAAGGAAAGTGAGACAACAATTCACTCACATGTAAAAAACTGCTCAGGGACGCCGACGTCAACCTCCCGCTCTCCGGTGCAGTGTGCCTGATGAAGGATTCAATTATCCGAAACGCGTTGTGTGTGCAGAGACCTGGACCAGAAGTTGTGTGTCTGCTCGAGGACACTGTAGCTGGTGCCTGCCCTGACGGTCAACAGTCCTGTAGACCGGACGCGGCGAACAAGAGCACACTGCACCGGAGAGCGGGAGGTAGACGTCGGCGTCCCTGAGCAGTTTTTTACATGTGAGTGAATTGTTGATCTAAAATTTTCTGGTCTAGTTCCCATTCTCCTGGGTGAATGGAATGATTGCCGAGAATGTCGGCTTCGTACTTTCTGACTCCTGACGAAGGCTGCAGAGATGCATGGGATTTCTCTCTCTCGTCTCAGTGTAGGATTCTGGTGGCTCCTGAAAGAACTCTCGGACTCATTGTTTCCTGTTGTCGGTTTATATATGCTACTGCAGCGACATTGTCGAATAGTATCCTTAAAAGGGAACCCCTCAATGAGGCCTGAAGAGCTTGAATAGCATAAAATATAGCTCAAACTTCCAATACATTGATTGGCAGACATCTTTCTTGATGTGACCAGAGCCCTTAGATCACCTGATCTTGACAAACTGCACCCCAACCTGAGGCTTACGTCTGTGTTCAATACTGTTCAGACCAGAGGTATCAAAGACTTCACCTTGCGCAAGTTGTTGACTGAGGTCCAACATTGTAGACTGCTTTCTGCTTGGTAACAATACTAGCTTGAGTTCTGGAGTTAAATGTAGGTGTCCCCCACAACTGAGGAAATGTCTTTGAAATGGTCTGAGGTGGAAAGTAAACCAAGGCACCGCCTGTGCCTGAATTTTGAAGTTCTATTATGTGCATGAATTGAACCCTTCATGGTCGCACGGGGCTTCTGAACAATGAGACCTCCTTTGTAATCTTACACCCAGTGATCCAGAAATCCCGCCAGTCTGCCCCTACTTGGCTTTGTATTCTGGACCGGGGCCCAGTGCCCTTCAGCGGTCTTGCCACTTGATGGTCCCCCGTGAAGCTGGTTGACTAGAACGGCCCCAGGTTTGCTGTTACCTTGAATTCCAATTCCGATTTTAAGTTTTCTCTGGTCTATAAGACCTTGCATCCTGAAAACCTTGTCTTGAAGGCCTGACGAGTGATGAAAGCTGTAACCTTCTCTGCTGGGTTAAAACTTGATTTCTCTCTACAGCCATCTTGGAAATAATATTATCCAGTGGTTCTCTGAAGAGATAAGCATCTCAATAAGGTA